>NW_027286874.1:28266550-28369050 GCF_022747635.1 Hetaerina americana | reverse complement strand
GATTGCCACAGGAAAGAATGAATATATATACAGGTGTATATATATATATATATATATATATATATATATATATATATATATATATATATATATATATATACACACGTGTGTGTGTGGGGCCATAATACGTAATTATCCTTGTGTGACAGTTAAACACGTGCGTTTTGACCCTTGTTAAAAGTCTAAGTTTCTCTTTCTCTCTTCGCATCCCAAGCGGCTCCTATTCTAATCACTCTAAAAGAAAAGGTACATGGAATGTAAATTGTTTTAATAATAAAAAAATATAACCCTAAAATTTTATCGAAAAATATTATTTTTATTCACTGAGAAATATTTGCTCTTTATTATACGTCTATGACTGAAAGGTGTACATTCGCGGGCCATTTTTATCGATATGGGAAAATTTCTGCAATGACGATTGCAAAAGGGCAGCAAAGAATCAACAAATATTTTATTTTCCCTTCTATAAACTTGGGAGAATTATTTCACTGAAATGGAATAGTGGAAAAGTATAAAGTCTTATATACTTACGTATTTAATATGAATGGATATATTTGAACCTACACGTATAAACGCTATAATATTGAGCGCAAGATATCCTAGCTAGCATTATCAGAGAACTTGAACATTTTGTGGCAACTTAATTTCCGTTATAAAAGTACGTGTAGCTGTTCCAGAGCCAACAAGACTCGGATGGTTTGATTGAACCTAGGAGCTCATGGTTCAATTCTAATTTTCTTAATCACAGTTAAATTCTTTCAGTACGATAAAATTTGAAGTAACATATATTAAGTTTTTAACAAGCATCATTCTGGTTTCAGTCATAGTTACCAAAGTGAGATATTAATAATAATTATCACACTAGGCACCAAGATAAATAACGGAATGGAAAAGCGTTCGAAAGAGAAAAAAGAGAATCCGTAATACATGAGGCAAGCAATTATATTGGAGAGTTTTGGGGTCCAGTGGGGAGGAAGCCAAGGTTCCTGTCCCCCAGGGGGCCTATTTGAACCGCGCCCACCCGACCGCCCGCGCGAGGACCTTGATTGGGAAACCTACAAAGAGTTCTACAGAAGCCATGGCGAAGTACCACGATCAAGTCCCATGGCGGGTTATGGAGGAGCTATTATTGTCGAGCGATTTCAGAATATTAAGCAATATTGGAGTGGGTAAATGATCACTCTCTAGAAACTACGAACTGAGTTCACCGTGTGATTGGCGACTGGAATGAAGTTTTATTCTTGGTTAAAAATCGAGGGCATAGGTATCCAGCAATTACTTGCAGGGAACCAAATGCTGGTTCACTGTATTAATTTTTCCGAATAATGTACGGTGGACTATAAAAATTGATACAAGACACTAGTACCCTATGGTAAAGCATATTTTAGTAACCGCGCTTTCACTTAATCTTTCTAGAAAATAATTTTTAATTTTCCCCGCTTCGGAAATTTCGGAAAATATCGAACCGGTATTGTGAGCTGTATTCCCATGTGTAATGTACTGTGAATACGAAGAAATAACTGCGGTTTTTATTTCGTGTAAATTATAAAGCTACCTTAAGAGGCATCAAGCTCTTCCCAATTGCGAAATCTATCATAAATATTTGCATATATCGTATATGTAAGCAATTTCGAGTTAATGAAACTTGATCGAATGGAAACACTGGGCAGAATGAGACAATTTATTTTGTAGGTTACTATTTTAGGGTCAGAAAAATAGTCATCTGTGTTTGGTGGCTCGTCGGGTCTAGTCTGTGTGTATGGTCCACTTATGTTAGTTTCTCTTGTCCTTGTTTTTACTCTTTGTCGAAAATGGAAATTTACGAAATCACGGAGCAACGAATCAACATCAAGTTTTTGGTAAAGTGCTGTAAAAGTTATAAAAAAATTACTGAAATGTGGACAGCTGTTTACGGTGACAATTCTCTAAAGAAAACATCCGTTTTTGTGTGGATTAAATCAAACCAAAAAATCAAGAAAGATCCTATCAAAAATCAAAGCCATTCTCCTGGTTTTCTTTGATTTCGAAGGTGTTGTTCATCATGAATTTCTTACTGAAGGACAAACAGTGAATTCTGAGTTCTACCTTACAGTTCTCAAGCGTTTGAGAGGTCGTGTGCGACCAAATTTGACTTACGGCGATGGATGGATGCTTCACCATGACAATGCACCTGCACATTCAGCATTGATTGTTCACCAGTTTCCGGCAAAAAATTCAATCGCCATCCTTGATCATCCTCCTTATTTGCCAGATCTCGTCCCCTACGACCTTTCCTAAAATGCAAAAATGTGATGAGAGGAATAAGACTGGGAAGATGTGGACACAATAAAGAAAGAAAAGACGAGAATACTAAAAAGCCTTACTGCCGAGGACTTCCAAGGGTATTTTAAACAATGGAAAAGAAGACGGAATAAGTAAATAGCAACAAATTGAGAGTACATTGAAGAGGAAAAAAGCTATGTAGACTGAATTTCGCAAAATAAAGTTTGTATGGCCTTAGCCCGCGTATTTATTGGACAGACTTCGTATTCTTTGTCCTCAGGAACGTAACGTACTCTCAATTTTCAAGCCGGGGCGAGGGTGCGCCGAAGGAGAATAATAACTGCGGCGTCGCTTTTGGGTCTCCCATCCCTCACTCATTATCTCCTCAGACGAATGGCGGCGACGGTGGTCTCGTTTAAGTGTGCGAGAGCATCGTTAAGAAGGCCACTCCCTGCCCCCACCCCTTCCGCCTCACCCCCACCCCTCGCCTACGAACCCCCGGAGTCAACCCCTCGCTCACCTTCGCACCCCTGCGACAGCGAATTATTCACCGTGGTCGCCCCTCCCTCGCAGTGACCCACTTATTCTCCGTCTCAGAGCACGCACGGAATTGTTTTTGCCCCGCACGTGGGGTGGGCATCCCGTAGGATTTTATGAGCTCTTCGAGTCGACACACCCGTTCAACTCAAATTTGTGACTGTAAGGGCAGCTGAATTCCTCCCCTCTCTTCTCCACATCGAGGTGGAGATTTACACAATAGGAGCAGTTCTTTTTACGAAGTGTGTGTGTCTGTTCGTGCGAGGATAACATTGTTTCCTCTCCGACGTGGCCTTGCGACTTGGAATGTTCCCCCATTCTCCGTCCACTTCCTGGTGCCTTATGGGGAGAATCCCATTGCTCCACATGCCCCCTTACCTTTTCCCTTTTATTCTGGTCGTATTATGTTCCAAGGACGTTTATTTCCTCCCTACACAGTCCGCGCAGCGCCCCATTTTCCTCTCTTTGTAAGTCATCTTCTCCTTATATGATATATCTCCCTCAATGTCGTTCCTTTTCTTGAGCCTTTTCATACTCTCGTGTCATCAAGAATCTTTCTCGGAGACTTTGCCGTTCACGCCCTCTCGGCTGATGAAAAGACGTCGTTAATAATTGAATTGCTCTAGCCGACGCCACTCCTTGGAATAGCGCGAACGAACGCTCCGCCCCGGTGATCCATGTTCCGGCCTTCAGCGTGGCGGGAGCGAGCTCGGCCCGCGAGAGCGCTTTGAAGACGAGTTAGAGTGGGTGCGAGGCATCGTCGTGCAGAAGGCGGCTCGGGACGCGGTAGTCGCCGATG
Source organism: Hetaerina americana (assembly GCF_022747635.1). Taxonomy (NCBI): domain Eukaryota; kingdom Metazoa; phylum Arthropoda; class Insecta; order Odonata; family Calopterygidae; genus Hetaerina; species Hetaerina americana. The sequence goes on along the minus strand of NW_027286874.1, from coordinate 28,365,452 downwards.
GGTCAAAATTGAAAATGCTAATTTTATGCCTCGCAAGTGAGACACGGTTCCGCTCGCGATGAAATAATGACAAAACGACCCCAGATTCTTCATAATCCTCCGCTTGTTTTGCAAGTCACAGCGTGCGCGCGCTGCACGTCATTGTGTACTTGACCTGCGAAGTCGTGGCGGGTATCCAATTGCAGTGGCAATGTTTGCTGCCGCTTGGAAAAAGGCTCCACGGTTGTTTGTTTACATGGATTGATACCTTGGGCCGTGCAGTGCGTCAGAGCATCTCATCGCAATGCATAAATATGAGGGAGGTAAAGTATCCTGGCTTTGTCTCGTCGCAATACCAGAGATTCAAGGAAATTTAAGTTTTGTAAGTTGAGAAATCTCACAGAAATATCACAGTTATTAACTTTAAGGACCCAAATCCCTCATCTCGCTGCTAATTTTCCGGGATATTTGAAATAGGAATATTCTTTGAAGAAATTTTCGCGAAACAAATGTATAGTTTGAAAGTGATATTAAAAATTATGCTTGCGTTTTTATTGACTGAGAGTCAATTTGTAAGTGGATCAAATGTGTATCAAAACTTAAACGACGCATTTGAAGTAATTTTAAATATTCCTTTAGGCGTAATTATTCAATGTTGGACTCAATGGAGGCACCTGTGAATTCCATACTGTGAAAGAATGTGTATTTGAAGAGTGGTTAATGGTAACGCAGGGTGTTAGAGTATTCTTTTGTCGTCATGTTAGGTGAAACTTTGAAGTGTAGCAGAACATAGTAGCTAAACAACCCAAAAACTCAACTTGACGTGCAAAATAATCTTCATGTACTCCAAACATCGTAGGAGACATTCTGAGAAAAAGAAACATTCTTAAACTTTTAATTTTGTCCAATGAAATATATTATTATTATTTTTTATTCCGTACCATCAATTCTTGACAGCCCTATCATCATTGAAATATTTAAGCACTTAATAGTTCAACAAGAGATTGGAATAGAGAGATCATTTTTGAAATTTTGGCTAGCGTCAATTTAGCTGATCTTTCACTTTTCAGTAGGTTTCTCTTCTTTGTTTTGCCGAAAATGAAGGCCTTAGGGCAAAATTTATGCTAATTTATTCACTGAAGTTCTTTAGATTTTAGACTGAAATCAATTGCCCGGACCTGATTGAGGCTTCCACCTAGTGACATACACGCTTACGCTTCAGATGGTTCCCGATCAGGTTAGACTCATTTTAAGCTAGTAAAGAAAAAGACTATATAATTACTTATATACTTCTCTATCATTGCATAGGTCTTCTGCTGAAGTAATTATCACTTCCTCAGATTTACAACATTCCTCGGGTGACCACATTATTCCATGAAATTCCCTGTCGTCCCTTTCCTCTCAAACCATTCACTTATCGCTCATATACATGAACGTATATGCTTGGTTATTCATCTTTCATCAATTTCCTTAATATGGCCAAATTATTGAGGTAAACTGCTCTCATATATTCTATTTTCTCTGCATCCAAATCAAATCCATTCATGGATCGCATTTATTTATTTATTTATTTATGTAACCTACAAGCCACCGCTAGGGTGTGTGGCAGGGGGTGAATACATACCAGAATAATTTTACCCGAACATGACCCTACCGCAGTCGGACAATGTTATTATGATTCCCTATCGTTGGTGGAAAAAATTATATCTGAAATTTATCTGTTCTACATTTAATATCACTAATTTTAGTATCATAATCTCTCCTACCGTACTACGATGGGGGTAATAATCCATTTTCAACATCACTGCTATAGAGAGTCCCTTTCAATTTATGCAAGAGCTTCAATCTGTAATTAAACCTTCGCTCCGTGAGTGATTCCCAGCGTAGATGCTCCAACATTTTGGATACGCTAGTTTATCACAACAACGTTTTAAAAATCAAGCTCCTCTACGCTGCAATCCAATATGCTACGCTACGATCCAATTCGGGAATTAATCCTACTTCGCAAGGATCCCATATACTGGCAGCATATTCTAAATGAGGCCTAACCAGCGAAAGATAACATTTCTCTTTGATCTTTTCATCACATTTATCTAGTACTCTTCCAATAAATCCCAATTTTTTGTTAGCTAGTCCAAATATTTCCAGTATGTGTTTCACCCAGGAGAGATCGTGAGTGAGGGTAACACCAAGGCATTTAATTGAGTCTACACATTCCATTGCGGTGGTCCCAATGCAGTTGCAATTGACTTATATCCCTGAACTTCTCTGACGTCCCACCAAAATGCTTTCGGATCCTCTTTCAAATTTTCCCCTAATCCTTTCCATTCTTAGTATTCGCCGTAGATAGGTTAAGGCTCGATACAACGCTTGAGAAAACACTTAGTCTCCCAGAGTAAAAAAGACCACACGGAGATCATCCCAGATAGATCCCAAATGCCTAGAAGGGGGTGGCGAACCCGTGGCATGCGTGTCCAAAGTACCTCGAAGAGAAATTATTTAGGTAAGCAGAGGTGGAAGGGTGCTACGGGCAATTCCACGGTGATCACTCGATGGGTTGGCACACGAGTAAACGAGGCACTCGATCGCCAAAAGGTTCGCCATCCCTGGCCTAGAGGGTAAAACATTTACCTCACACTGTGAGTGAGGAAATTATTTTTTGGCATATGAGGTAGATCCTATGTGGTTGGATATTATATCTTTATTTTCCGACATCACTCCTACTTCCGTCTGCTTGTTCCCGTGATCGTAATTATGAGTATCATCTCTTTCCCCAGTTATTTTCCCTCACCATGTTGAATCCTCAATGTTATTACCATCTTTCAAATACACTCTTGGTTAGCTCAGTTGCATTATTGCATTGGAGATATTTGGTAAGAATATTTCGAAGATTGAAGTGCTGTCTTGATTTTGGTACTCTCTAGAAAAAAAGAAAATTTTCGCTGTCACTATCCTTGCAAAGATTTCCTCCTTCAATGTAAATTATTTATTGTTGTTACCTGGCTCAAAGGCTCTGTATACATATTCTTCAGTATATTTTTCCTTGCAGTTCAGCCCCATTAATATTTATTGCTTTAGGATCTTAACAGCTTCTACGATAGATCCTAAAATTACTTCTCCTTTCTCTATTACCATCATCTATATAATTTATTTACCATTATCTATATAATTTTTTCAATAACGATTCTTATAACTACTTTACTCAAAAGAATCTTTCGACCCCAATTGCTCCCTAGCTCCCATGCTCTTAATGAGTCCAATTCGTTCTTTTTTCGAATTTCTCCATTCCCTTACTGAGTCCTTTATTTATGACCTTAAACATAAATTTGTCTGCATGAGTATGGTAATTATCCTGCAATGATGGCCATTACCCTGCACTTTACAATCATATGGGATCGTTAGGCGATATCATAAAATCTTGCATATTTGATAAATTACGGTTGCCATACTTAGTCATTAATCACCATATTGTTCAATTCTACGTGCAAGTGAGCTTTAAAGTGAGTGTAGTGTGCTTTTTGAGCGGGAACGACCTTTTTGAGCCTGGCTTTTCAAATTATCGATGAATTGGCCCATTCTGACTCGAACGCACCCATATTTCATTCATGCTGAACACCAGATTCTTTTCACGGTACTCTTATTAAAATCCTCCTTCTTTGTGTAAATGTATGCCTCGTCAATTGGCTCTCCACAATGTAGTACCTTCCCTGTAATCAGATACTTATCCTAAAATATAATATGGAAGAATATTGGCTGGCGCATGGGTGTGTCTGGGCACACCCTAATGCATCTTAAGTAACTCTCTCGAAACTGTCTTAGTAGAATATATTTGCTCAGAACAGTTGGCATATACCACTTGGTAACTTAGCGAGCCAAATCGGCTTATTAGTAGGCTAACATAGTGCCAAGTTACCGGACTTGATGACTAGGTGAGTAATTGGCTGCTTTTTAGTCTGATTTTGTGCTCAAAATTCATTTTCGCTTCAACGGTGTATGTCTCAACAGTACATTTCTACGTCTTTGTCCAAATGCAGAAAGAAGAAAACGCACCCAATCATTGTTCACAAAATATCTAAAAAAAAATGGTGGGTGGTATTATTTTAATGCTGTTCCATTATCCTTTTGACTTTTTCTCACTAAATAACATACGCACTTGATCTTTTCATCACATTCACCCAGTACTCTTCTAATAAATCCCGATTTTTTGTTAGCTTTTCCACATATTCCCCGTATTTTTTTTCACCCTGGAGAGATCGTGAGAACTTGTGAACTTTTCCTTTTGAATTCATTTAACGCTTTCCGAAATTCATTCTTGGAATTCACCCTGGATTTCTAATAATAACAATAAGTGATCTCATTCTTTTTGTCGATAGAAAATACATCCCTAATATTTTTCATCTTGGCATGACGCAGCCTTTGACTTCGTAATGCTTTTCTTACATCGGCGTTGTACCATCTACGTTCCGTGTTTTCTTCTTTAAATGTACTGGCAATGAACTTCTTGACTGCTATGCGCGTGATTTCAAGAATGTGATCCCACGTATCCTCAGTATTCCGTCTACTATCTCTCTTAAAACTAGCAAATTGATTCCGTAGCACGCACGCTAGGTTATTTGTAGTCCCCTTCTTTAAACAAGTAGGTTTTCTTTTTACGCTTCAAATTTCGGACCCTATGTAGTGAAAACTTAGCATTTACTGCCCTGTGGTCACTAATTCCTTCTATAGTTTCTATAATTAAGACCTTTTCGAGAATATTCGTTGCTAACAAATCAAGAATATTGTCACCTCTAGCTGGTGAAGCGACGAGTTGATACAATGAGTTCGACGTAAAAGAATTCAATAGCGATTCGCGGATATCTTTGTCTTTACCGCCCGTTTTAAAACTATATGTGAGGAAGTTACTTAGTTTAGAAGTTACTTCCGGTGTTCTCCATGGAAATTTTATCGGACCTCTTTCAGTCCTACTTTACGTTAACAACATTGACTTCATAGTCTCTAGTAAGATACGTTTATTTGCCGATGATGCATTGGTTTACCATGATATCCTTGATCCTGAGGACACAGCAGCTTTGTCACACGCCCTTATTGCTATAAAACGGTGGTTAGAGAGTCGGCAATCAGAATTAAACTTTAAATAGTGCGTAGTCATAAAATTTTGGAAAAAGAGCATTTCCCACCCGAACGCCTACTGCATTGGGAACACCGCAATGGAATGTAGACTCAATTAAATACTTAGGCGCTACCCTCACTCACGATCTCTTCTGGGTAAAAAACACACGGGGAATATGTGGAAAAGCTAACAAAAAATTAGGATTTATTAGATGAGTACCGGGTAAATGTGATGAAAAGGTCAAAAAGAAATCTTATCTAATGCTGGTTAGGCGTCATTTAGAATATGGTGCAAGTATATGGGATCCTCACGAAGTTGGATTGATTGCCGAGCTGGATCGCTAGTAGCGTGTATGAGCTAGATTAGTAAAACGTTATGGTAAACTTAGTAGCGTATCCAAAATAGTAGAGCACCTATGCTCGGAATCACTAACGGAGTGAAGGTTAAGTTACAGATTGAAGCTCTTGCATAAATTGAAAGGGATCCTCTTTAGCAGTGATGTATTGTTGCCCTAATTGTATTACGGTAGGAGAGATTTTTTCCACGAACGATAACGTATCATAACAACATTTTCCGACCTTGGTAGGGTCATGCTCGGGTAACAATTAGTCTGTTGTGTATTTACTTTCTGACACAAACCCTAGCGGTGGCTTGCAGGGCACATAAATAAATAAAAATGTTGATATCAGGGTACTTTGGACGCTCGTACTATTTAACATTAGCATATATTTAATAAAAACTAATTTACAGTTGAATATTGTAAATAAGACCTCGTAGGGTGTGCATACTAGTTTAGAATTAAACAAGATGGCAGATGTGCTCTCCGGATATCATCCAAGTAAGTATCCGAAAGACACTCGAAAGTCGGAATTTACCACGCTGGAATTCGAACACTTCCATTGCTTAGGAAGCAAGTCTACCAACCACCACATTATTAAAAACTATAATCTGTGCTTGCATCCAAGTGATCAATAGGATTTGCTTCAGGTAGTCCTTTAATAAAAGGGTGAGGCCGAGGCTCCCTTTGATGTGGGTTTGATCACACATAGAATATCATGTTAGAATATTTAGGTTTAATTTCATTAACTTCGATTCATGGACGTTGGAGATTAACTGTGTGAGTCAATGTGACACCTTACTTCATGGAGTAAAGGTGACGAAAAGTATTTCAACCGCCATTCATCCCTATTTCGTAAACATACGATATGAATATGCACGTTAAGTTTTCAAGCACCCTGAGATCTTTATTAATTTTTAAAACACTCTAAATTTTACTTTGGAATAATTCTGACGAGCCAGTTTTTAAGAAAATATGTTATTTTATGAAAATATGTTATGTCATCACAAATCAATTAATATAATTTAAACACAAAGGCAGGTAGATGTTATTATGTTTATACTCTTACAACCATTACATAATTGCACATATGATATCAGTTTTTCGTTAGAGCGACATACTATATACTCGTATATCTGCACCATTTATGCATGATACTACTAGTGGTGTTTCTCCTCCCCAAACTATTTTACCATAGTCATTCGATAGGGTGCACTTAATATTACAATTAGAGGATTTTTTATCAAAATTACGAAATCTTGATATCTCAACCTCCCTTATATCGCCGTCGTCCTGCAGACCAATTCTTAAAGGTAGCATATGCATGTCAGTTTTCACGGCGAGGAATCCTGGTTAAAGACTTGGATCTTTTAAGATGAACTGAAAAGATTCCCGTGCATCTTTGTCCAACGTCAGTGGCGGGAAAGACACGCTCGCTGGCGAGCAGCGACCCGCGCCCTCGTGGCGGATTCCTACAATGGCCTCGGGGATCGGCTTCGTTCTTCCTCGGCGGCGATTAGAACAATTATTACCCACCGGAACGACAAAAGGAGTGCTCTCGGGGGATAATGCCTCTCACAAATGCTCCTTGATGGCTGCGATTAAGGCGTTCACGGCGGCGGTTCCCCTCGGGAAGGTCCCGGGGAAGCGGACGGAGTCGAGTGGATGGGAGAGGTGGGGAAAGGAAGAAGGATAGTGGTGACAATGGAGAGAGAGAGAGGGAGAAGGGGTGTATGGGAAGGAGGAGGTGAATGCGGAAAGGGTGCCTCATTGTTGAGCTCTTATGGATCTCTTGGCTGCATCTATGGATGCCCTCCACCGTCATGTTTCAATGTTACCGTTAGGGTGATGCTGCACGGGGGGAAATATATTTTGTGAGCTGCGCATGTCGTGGAATTGTTGTGTAATTAAATATTAACATTGTTAGAATGAGCCTAACGACGAGAGATAGGTTTTATACGACCATTAAAAATATTAAGCAGCATCGTGGGCTGCTAAGCTCTTCCGCTCAACGTAAATAAATTTTAGTTTGCACTCTATGTCTTCTACGGCTCCCCATTCTTGATATTGTCCTTTTGCATGTTTTTCTACCCTCTGCTGACATTCTTTTTTTCGCCCTTCCCTGAATTGACTTTCGCATAACTATCCCTTTCCCGCTTCTTATTTCGGACCCCATATAGCGAAAACTTACTGCCTTGAGGTCGTTACCTTCTTGTATTGTTTCTCTAGCTAAGACTCTTTAGGGAATATTCGTTGCTAAAAAATCAAGAATATTGTCGCCCCTAGTTGGTGAATTGACAATTTGATACAGTAATTTCAACGTAAAAGAATTCAATAGCGATTCGCAGATATCTTTGTATCGTATTTACCTCCCTATTTAAAACTATATGTACTCATTCAATAAATGGGACATTGAAATCTCCACCAGTTATAACATCGCGAGCATTGTGTTGGGATAAAAACCCTTTGATTTGCTGATCTAATTCTAGTATTGAATTGTCTCTATCGACTGGTGGTGTGTAAAATGCGCATACATAAATTCTTTTGGATTGAGGACTTTTAATTGATCACCAAACGGTTTCCAAACCATTACCCGGAATTACCTCAGCCCTGCCAATGCAAGAATTTTTAACTGCAATAAAGACACCGCCACCGATTTTATTTATTCTGTCATTTCTGTAATTGGAAAATGATTTTGGGAATATTTTACTACCGGCAAAATCAGTGGATAACCAGCTTTCTGTTCCAATAATTAATTATAGCTGTTCCTGAGCTTTGAATAAGGTCATGATATTCTGCGACTTTGTTTTTTTTTAAATTCGGCAACGTACTACCAACATAGATAATGTTTCCTTGATATTACAGTTTTTTGAACTTTTAATGAGGATCGTCTTCTTATTAATATTGAATCTCTTATAAAATTTTCCACCCGATACTATGTGATTCGAATTAAATGAACTATTGCTAGCACTGAACCTCACTCCATTTAAAGCTACATAATTTGGCAAATAAGACTTTAGAGACACACTAATTTGCGTACACGCTGACCAACACTTTAACGTGGTTACTTTCAAGTTACTTGTTCCCGGTCTTGGTTTTTCAGAGAAATTGAATGAATCGGGTTTACAGTCTTCGAACGAGTTTAAGATAACATTCCCAATTGCATCTGCCATACATCATAGTTTTTTGATACCCGCAAAATAATCCGTCTCACTGTTGATGATACAATTTACAGTAAAATTAATTGAGTAAATCAATATAACATCGACTCGACCATTTTCATTGTAAAATTTGAATTAATAATTTAGATTTGGATTTTTTCCTCCATTAACATCTTAGTTTATTAAACCATGAATATAATGTTTTAATTAAATGGAAAATATTTGACTTGTTAAACTTTAAGCATAATAAACTGTGTGACAATTATTTCATATGCTTTGTTTTACTCGCCTAGCAATTCGCTGTTGCTCCATCTTAATTTACGATCAGAATGGAATAGTTAAAATAATGCTTCGCAAAAGATTCGATATTATAGCAAACTCGTTTTTCTCCAATTCTGCGATCGATAAAGCTGAATATTTCGTTTTCGTAATCTCTAAGCAGAAAATTTATGATCTCCCTACAAATAAAACACTTACTATTGATAGGTTTCATGATTTATTCCTAATGCTTCTATTGAAGTAGTCCTGCGACTGCAGGGAATAGGAGGGATGTTGTCATTTCAATCTATGATAAATTTTTTCGTGCTAAAAAAATAAAAAAGTAAGCTCTTGTGCCTCTCTCATTTCTAATTTCACATAATTTCGCTTTAAAAGATCCATAGAACTCAGGTTACTGGCATGAAAAAAAGTTCTTGACGAGTGAATGAAAAATGATAAACTACGTCGCGAATTATTATACCCAATCCAATGGTCGAACCATGGTCAATTCCAGCCAACACTGTTAATGATCGCGATCATTAATCCCTCCAAGTATCGTTAGCGTTGCTTTTCGAAGAGGGAATAATTCAACTTACTTGTCCGATCCCCTCCTCGTTTCTATATGCCCAGCAGCTCTCTTCGGGACGCGCGTCGCTCGGAACATACCAATTACTGCTCCCGCGGGCATCCGGAATGTACCTCAGGTGACTCCATGTCAGTCGCGTGACTCGGGGGTCCGCTTTCGAAGGAATTAGCGGATGCCGGCAGCAGTGCCGTTCGCCTCTCTTCTCCCTCCCCCCTTCTTGCCCCCCGACAGGTATCCCTCCACCGCCCACTCTTCAACACCCCCCCCCCCCTTTGTACTGTCTGTCTCTCTCCATGATGGCAGTGGAGGCGATGCATCCTTTTCCGTTTAAATGTGACGGCGGGAGAGAGGAAGAACGCTGGGTGAAATTCGAAGAAGGCCGAATAAGCACGTGGAGGAAGCGGGACTCCGATGTTCGCCATGGAGGGAAAGATATTCGGGCGGGTGGGGAAGAGAATATGGAATCTGGATGGCATGAAACCTGGGGAGGAGGTAAGGAAGGACTGAAGAAGGAAATAACTCCAGGGAAAAGAGAGCTCGTGAGAAGTCCATGCGATATGTAATAGCTGTTGGAAGCTGCTTAAAACCTACCCTTAATGGGTAGACCACCTATTATATCGGGCTCTCTTTTCCACCCGGTCCGTTCACTTCCAACCCCCGACGAGTCAGTCCTTCCTCCCCGTCCTCACGCCCCTCCGCGCATCCCGTGGGACGGCGATTGATCGGCGGCGAAGGACGACGAAACGGGAAAACAAAAGATAGACTCGGGATGTATGGGATGGGGGTGGGTGGTGGCGTCACGTGAGCGATTCGGCTCCATAAGGGAGGAGGAGAGCGGCAATCTCCCCTCCCATTCCTCCCCACGCGTGTTCCACCTCCACACCCTCCTCCCCCGTCTCTCCCCGTCTCCTCCTGTCTTGTCTTCCCTTAGTATCTCTCTCCATAAGGAGAGTGAGGAGGGAGGGGTCCGGCGAATGTGTGTGTGTGTGTGTGTGCGTGGTTATGCTTCCCACCTGAGTGGCGCCTTAAAAGCCCTCCCCTCCACCCACCCCACCCCACCCCCCTCGCCCCTCGTTTAACGCTCCGTCTGGTCGTCTCCACGGGAGCGCGAGAGCGGCGCCGACGCCGCGACACGCCGCCGTGCGCGCCCCCGCGCCCTCTCTCTCGCTCTCTTACCCCGTCCTTGTCCCTCCCCCACACCTCCCACCACCCCCCTTGCAAGAGGGCTGGGAGGTTGCTGCGCCCCCGTGAAAGGGGTTTGGGCGGGAATGGGGGATTCACGGGGTGGGATCGGATGGAGACAACTGTCTTTATTTGGGGCAAGATCGAGACTATGACCACGTCTCATCTTCCGATCTATGATGTATGTATGTGTGCGCATGTGATGCTTACACGAAGACAAAAGTTGAGGCAGTCGTTACACTCAGTAGTAATAAAAAACCGACCACACACGGATGGTAAAATTGCTTAGAAAACATACAAAAACAGGTATAGGGTAAATTGCGCAATAACATTTTGGATGGAAGTGAGCAGGGCTCTGCTCCATCTTCAGATACACTTACCTGTCTATGCAGAAGTTTTCTTACTTCCAGTAAAAAAACGACTTATATGTATCATTATAAATCGAATATATGTTGTTTTTTTAAGATAATATATCTGAGAAAGGTCTATTTTTACACCGTCTATTTTTTAAAAATCTGTTTTTTTTTTGGCGTAAAGGGCAAAGTAACTTACAATTGTATGCTTTGTGAACCCAGGTAATAAATATTCATTTATGCGATGGTAGTTCCAATATTTCAAGATTAGCATAAGAGCATGGAAAATATTCATTTAACTTCAAGAGTTTACTAAAATTAGGCCCAGGCTGGTGTTAATTCATTTTCAAAGGACATGAAAAGTGATGATTTCAAGAAGATGACTTCAACCATTATGAAAAATTTCTTACTGCACGACCATTGTAAGATAGGTCGAAACCGGTCGGACCCCAGGTATTATGTAACTTACAAGGTTTATTTAGTGTTTCATATTCGTTTGCTTATGGAAATGAGGCCAGTAACAAAAATGCCAAGGGGAACACAATACATCAGCTTATGCATCAGCGGGCCATTTGGTGAGAAAAATGAAAGGAGTTTCCGGCAGTATCGAGGAAGGGACAAAATGAAAGCGTTGAAAATACTCACCACTTTACGGATTTTTCGCAAGAGGATTTTTTTCAAGAGTCGCACTCACTCGGAGGTGGGTGATGGGAGCAAAGGGGGACGTGGGAGGGAGCCTTGGAGAGCGGAGTGTCGGCGGGCGACGACGCCGGAGGTGGGAGTGAGGCGTGGACGACGTCCTTTAAACATCTCAGTCGTATCGTGATCGAGGGATCGTGAATATTTTGTCCCTCTCCGTTATCCGTCCCTCCCATCTCTCTCTCTCTTCCGTCCCATCTCCCCTGATGCCTGGCGAAGAGGGCAGTGTCGCACCCGGTTAAAAGTGAACGATTCGAATAAAACACTCATTTGAATAAGATACGCATTCCCGAGAATCTCGACTGCCCCCGGACTGCCTTCACGGCGTTATCCCTTCACATCGTCGGCGATGCGGGGATCGCTTGCTCAAGCGTTTACGATCAACGGCTGAGATGGCGACATGTTTGAAATCTAAACCGAGAGAAACCTAAAATTTGAAACGGATTGATATTTTTGAAAAAAAAATGTGTGGGTTTACGTGAGCGGCGTGGTAACAGTGGTGGGCCTAGAAAACCTATAAAAGTGGTGGACATATTCCAATTTAAACAATTTTATGCCCTATTTTCTCACAAAGGAGGGTGGGGGTCATGTTAATATGAAATAAATCACACTAAATTAGAGGAGCCAACGCACCTCGCAGTACATAATTTAATGCCCGGGTGGCAGCAGGTATGAAAATTTAGTTTCGGGCATTTAAGTAACATTTATTTTGATTTTTATTGGAATAAAAAATATTTCCCAAGGTGGGTACCCCTTGGATCCACCCTTGCGGGCAGCCCGGTGGGTGGGGCACGCGTTCGACTGCTGACCGGAGAGTATCATGTTTACGTTCCGAGCCATGCCTTTAGAAGTACTAGCCTAAAATTCCAAATGGTATGAATCTCTGGTGGGAATGGGTGGGTTCAGTGACGAGTACATTGGCTTTCTTCCCTGAGAGTCCGAATCCTGGCGGGGGCGGAATTTTCAATGGCTTAATCCCGACCCGCTTCTTGAGGTGCTATATGAAGAGCACTTCATGTAGAGTACGTCGTCCGTCGGATTAGGCGTTAGACTGCGGACCCTATTGCGCTTTTCGTTAGGAGTAGGCTAATGCCTACGCCGGGTTTCTCTCCACCATTTTCCCGTATCCTGAAAGACATGTTCCTACCAAATTATTCAAATGTCCCTAATAGCTCACCTCATCTTAACTAACTTCGCTGTAAACTACTACTGCAGCTCCCTGGTTAACGTGACTTAGCAGACAAACGATTAATGACATGGGGAGAGGAATTGGGCCCCTTACTCATGAATGATTATTTCCCCGCCTATCAAATAACCTTCGGGTTGATCACTGTGGTTTGGTTGGGTGTATGTTGTCCTAACGGAGGGTAAGAGTAATTCCACGGCATTGAGTCATGCACAAATGCGAATACGACCATCCGGACGTATTCTCGCTATTTTTTTCCCTCCTATGTAATTATGGATGAAATTTTGTCATCGTGGGCGTGCTCGGCTGAAATTATCGCTCATTTAGGTGCAATTATTTTACGATAGCTTGTTCATGATATGGGAAGCGCGAGGTATGATCTCGGGTCAGAGACCTAATCTGCATTCAATACTTGAGGCGTGGTTCCATCACAATACAAGGGAAGTTTATAAGTTTATTTTTTTTATCACTCAGCAGACAAGGAGATCAGTTCGTGGGCAGCACGAGCGCCATCAGGGCGGGTACAAAGCTGCCATTCACTCCTGGATTGTTGAAATAGAAGCTGATCTTTAACGCAGTCAATGAAATTGGCCGGTGCTATGTGTATCTATTTCGCTATTATTGTCCCTTCGGCGGGTTGCGGCATACGCAGCCGTCGATGAAATTGCAAAAGAGTTTTCTCATTGGAATTTAGTTTCTGGAGTGCCCGAATGAATTACGGAATTCATAAATATGAAGCATAGTGAATTAAATCGGAATACTGCCTCTAAGTTGGGCTGAGGCCTGGGAAATGACTTAAGAGTATCCTTTTTCTTTTGAGTTTAAGTGCTTAATTTTTATATTGTGTGCGGAGCATGAGAGTTAATCGTCGTCATTTTTCCTATCGTGAATATCGTCATTTTCTATATTTTTTCTATTTCTTTCGCCTTTCTCCGCACACTAGACTCATTATTACGTTGATTGCTATATCTAAGAGTTGAAAAGGACTGAACCCATGTACGAAAAATCCAATAGGTAGCTACTCCCACAAATTTTTCTTATACTATCTCACGGCACTTCCAACACTCTCAATTTAAAAATAGGACACGATTATCATATTTTTATGGATAATGTATTTTTAAATTATCAACTTAATTAAATGGAAGCAATTATTTAAGCTCTAATTTTCTGTTCTCTTTTCGTTCCCTAGACGAATATTTCCATACTCAAATCAACGTTTTGCTATTCCATATACATATTCATAAGTATTAGAATAGCATTATTGATAATATGAAATTTTGTTCATGGTGATACAATTTATTGGATTGAAAAAAGAAAATGTGCACTAGTTTAAATGTAAACATTGAAAATACCATTCGATGAACCACAATGATCGAGGTTAGGATTCGTCAATTTGATTCTTCCCCTACTCCCCCTCGCCTTAGTATTACTTAGTTTCCATGGTTAAATGAAATCTAACTCCTTTACTCCCTCCAGGAAGCGTGCCAGCCATAGCAAAACCCCCTGAATATATTTGCCTGGATTCGCCACATGTGTGCGCGGGTTACACATCTCGCAATTTTTGGGACTGAAGTTCGCCAAAAAAATGTTACTCTGCTGTCTCTGCCTCGGAAATTATTATGATGGTGACGAAAGGATTTCGAAGTAGGGTGTAGCCCTACTTAGAAATCCTTTCAACAAAAGGCATTGCCTTCATGGTGGTGTTACGGTTACATAAATCTTCTGCTGAGGTCATGGCGGGAAAAAAAGTGTTTTTGAATAGTTTTTGAACATTTTCACGCAGCGCTCATAATTCGGACCAGATACTCGTGTCTGATTCGATGTGTTAGTGCTCCATCCCTTGTTTAACCTTTTTTAACTGCTCCGTTAAATAAAAACGTCATTCGATGATTACCTTTAACTGTAACTTTTAATGACGTTAAACGTCATTAAAAGTTCCGAGATCTCGAATGGGTTCATAAATATTTAGAAAAATCAAATTCAGTCTGTCACTTCATCAGTTCTCCCAAGAGCGGTTTAACAGATTTTGATTAACTTTTTACAAGCGCATAGATAATTAAACTTGTGGGTATAAATATACAAAATAACTTCACCCTACTCTTGAATTTAATAATTTGGGGGTAAATTAGCTTCATTAAATTAGATAAGTTAGGGAATGAAAAAATAACGAATTATTTGGCGAGAATAAAATGAAGGTTCAGTTGGTCAAATCAAAAAAGATAGAAGTGTAGGGATGAACTATCAGAAAAATTATGTATTGAAATGAAATGAAATTATTGACTTTTCAATTCCACACACTTTATTGAAAGACACGATACAGGTTTCGACGTTGAACGTCATCATCAGGTTGATCAATCGACGTTGAACGTCATCATCAACCTGATAATGACGTTCAACGTCGAAACCTGGGTCGCATCTATAAATAAAGTGTCTGGAATTACAAAGTCAGTAATTTCATTTCAATACTTAATACAAATTCCATAAATTTACGCCGGAGACAACAAATTTCAGAAATATTCTAGATTTAATTTTATCTCTATTATTAAATGTTTAATTTTTCAAGCTTTCTGGAATCACAAATCACTTCGTATTTCAAGGATGAGGAAAGAGAAAGAATCAAGGAAGAAAGGAGAAAGGTATTATGGCAAAATGATTATGATGTGACCGAAATTAGTTCAAATATACATATTAGGTATCGACAGCGAATCTTAAAGGTTACCCTAAAAAAGAATAACAATCGTGCTTTAGAGTTTTTAGGTTAGCCGACTGGTAAAGCAATTCTGTTCGCTGCACGAAACATATTCTAATCCACGGGGTGAATAGATACTTACCCAAATTAGAAAATACGACACGGAAAGAACATGAGAAATAAAATTCCTTCCATATTGGCAGCATAACGTAAGGAGTGAAAGGTTTTAATAGAGATACAGTTATTCGGTTCCTTCGAATTTCTTTACGCCCCCTAATGTGCAAGTAAATGACCAACAAATATACTTGGCAACTCCACGACTGACAACCACCTGTGCAGGGCGTAGTGAGAAAGAGACTCCATTATAAAATTGACACAATTCACGGTGGGGGGGACTCTATTATCAGCAATGGCTAGGGCTGCAGTGGACATCATATAATTGCAGTTCATCCGTCCGAGAAAGGAACCACGTGATACTTTTCACCAGGGGTTAGGGAGGGGAGTATAAGGAGGGTTGGACGATGGAAAGAGGTCCGCTGGATGAATGACGTTCTCTCCCTCGGAACATCTCGTCACCGATTTCGCCCGCTGATAGCCGTCTCTCGCCGCCTCCGGTGGCCTCTCTGGACTTCTCCCCGCGGCCCGCAGACGCGCGAGACGCCGAGCAATTCGACGAATGCCGTTTCCACGTAAAAATCCGTCTGATGCCGTCCGAGAGGGCGGGGGTGGAGGTTTCCGAAGGAAGGCTCGGGAAATGGAAACTGGTATCGAGCCGCTTGGACGGGGGGCGCCCCTGAAACAAATTACGAAGCGAAATAAATGCCAATGATCGCGGTCTTGTGCGATGGGGAATGATGGATGACGGAGGAAGCGGAAAAAGTTGAAAATTTATGTTAAGTGGCCATTGTCTCCGGGGACCATTGTTACGCATGCTCCTCTGCGGCCGTTGAGGTTTCCAATGCGGCGAGAGAGTGAGAGAGGGTGAGGGAGGGGTGGAAGGGTGGGTGGCGGGAGAAGGCGAGGCGAAAATGGAGCGTTGGGGGTGGAGTGAGAAGTCGAGGGCGACGCTCGAAGGGTTGGGAGTGGACCGGACGGAAGAGGAGAGATGGGAAGGGAAAATGGCAGGGGAAAACAAAAGTGAAGCTGCTTAGGGATGATAATGGTCCATCGAGACGGGAATTGCCAACCAATTTTAAAGAGTAACCCGCGTGCTGATAAATACTATGTGTATTAAAAGTAGTCTGAAACAATACAGGTTGATACAATTTTAATAGGAATTTCGCTCTAATCAACATTTAGATGTATTAATCAGAAACTATCCGTCAGTGTTTCACTTAATTCCATTTTTATTACTATTGGTTTTCACGATTTTCATTATTGTCAATCGCTCATGAAATATATGGAAGCAGCCAAACTAATCGTAACACAAATATTATTAAATGAAAAACTAACGCATAATCGCTGGAGTTCAATTTTTACAATCCGCATTAAAACAAGGAAAAGGAAAAACAGACCAAAGAAAAGTATGATAATCAATACAAGATAAGGTCCATCAGAAAATCAGCAGGTATAACATTGAAAATGAGTAATATAAAGAAAACGAAATGTTCAATTTATGTTGAAAAGTACAATGCTATTGACTCCGGGCAATATGACAATAATCTATATATTTATTCATCCCTGATTGAAATCATTTTGAACTGATCATTTCTACTAGTTAACTTCATTTTCACTATCCGCTCCATTACAACGTTTCATCAGGTGTAATTGCATGTAATTGATTTTACTGTGACGCTGAAACCAGAAATTTGGAAATAAAGCATGCGTTTGGAAGTGAATAATACAAAATTGTTTACACCAGCAGATAGCAATTGTTACAAAGTTATGTTTTAACTTTAAAATTAGTCATTTTTATAACAGACACGGTGGTCAATAAGTTAATATCCACTAGTTTTTGATGAAGGTTATTTTGTGTCAACATATACGAAGGGGAATATGTTCTTTAAGCGCCCAAATTTGACATAATTTCAATCGGAAAACAACAATTTTCGTAATGGAAAAGCATCATGTCATCTTGGATGATATGGAAAGATTATTAAAACTGAGAACTATGGAACGATTTCTATTCAAATTATTTCTAACGTTGTTCAGTATAATAATCTACGCAGGGGATAAAATTACGTCACCATCAACCTTAGGTTTGAATTGATAGAAGAGTTTGAAGGCAAGTTAATGTATACTAATATTCAGAAGCACTATGTGGTATGAAATTAAGTTTTGAAAAAGGGACAGACAGTCACTTACCCTGTCTATTGCTCCCCAAACCCTGTGCTCATATACAGGGTTCGTCCGGAAAATAAGTGTACTGAGCTCAGGAAAAAAAATTTATTACACTTTTCCATATCTTAAGCTAATATTCCTCAAAATAGGACCCTTGTGAGTCGATACACTTGTTCCAGCGGCGTTCCCATTCCTGGAACGCTCCCGCGAAGGCATCATCGGGAACCTCTCGAAGACTCGTCGTCGACCTCTTTTCTGCCCTCCACGAACATCTTGTGCCACCGAAAGATAATGTTTCTGGACATGGCTGACTCCCCGTGAGCCTGGTTAATCATACCGACAGTTTCGGTAGACGATTTCCCAAGCTTTACCGCAAATTTGATGGAATAACGCCGCTCCAAAAACTTCGGCATCGCGTTCCGTGACGTGGGTCGAAGCGTGGAGGTTCGCGTTAACAGAGCTCCTCACTACACCACAGCTCAGAGCCGACTGCCTTTTTCAGCGTCGCTTGCCAACATACTCCCCTCCAATCGCAGCCCGTCAGAGCGGTGCTGGGCGCGCCTGGAGCGGCGCGCCCAGCCCAGGAGTCAGTACACTTATTTTCCGGACGAACCCTGTATTTACAAGATCACAAAGTGTTACCCGTCGAGCAGAGCTGCAGATCTACAATTATGACTTGAATCTGTGACCCTCATACGAGCAACACATTTTTTTATTCGCCAAAATACTATATTAGACTATTTAAATAAGTTTGAATGTGGGAACAGTCCATACGTTTATATATATGATATACAGAATTTATGATTGTTCTTTGATTAAGTGGTAATGCCTGCATTTTGTTACTTTCTCATTTTCCTTTAAAGTATATCGCATTTTATTTGTGGCACCCGACAACAGTTTGTAATCTCCGTAATGTATCATAAATGTGAAGAGAGGAACATTATCATAAATATCGGTCCCAATGCTCAAAAACTAGGGTTTTGGAAGATTCTCAGGCATACAAACGGTTTCCTGAAACTTTTATTTGATTGAAAATAGTTATGTATTCTTAGCTGGGCTATAATTGTATTATCTCGGTAATACAAAACCGTTTTTCGTTCATATTTGGGAAATGCAAAGCCAAAGAAGACCGCTCATCGTGAAGTAGTGCGTGAATGAAAGCGAGGTGAGTGAAACGTGCGAATGGTATGCGAGCGTCGGCAGTGCATTGTTGAAAGAGATCATAACAGGAATAACAAACACTTTGAATAAATCTAGGTGTCGCACAATGAATGAAGTTGGCCGAGAGAGTGCGAGAGGCGTGGGGGTTGAAGGTGATATTCAGGAAGAGAAATCAAAGCTTCTTATGTTTGATTACTGAAGATATGCCCACACAATGAATTAATGATGATTAGGGTGGAGGAATCGGGACGGCGGTAAAAGAGAAAGAGTAATAAAAAAGATTGGTGAGGGAGTTGTTAGTTATTTAAATAAAAAAGGAATTGCACAGCGGGTATCTGCCTAGTAGTCGCTGGGGCGATAAGTCAAGCTGATCAAAGGAGGGGCATTGTAAAAACAAGGAACTGAGATGCTGTCCCTCGCGAATAAAGAAAACACATGCTGAATCCCGGCTAGAGAATACAGATATAATATGTGCAGCAGAATTCATAGTCGCACTAAGTAGAGGTATTTCTTTGCCTTATTTTGAACTCTAATGTTGGCGTTTTTTTGGGATTTGAAATGCCATCAGAATCGGCTATTATTGGGGCAAGTTACGAGGGTATTATGAAGTTCTGGAAATGGATACATGTAAGCGACTTATTTCCGTGAAAATGTTTTATTTTTCAATGTAGTCTCCCTGTACGCTAATTCACTTGAGCCAGCGATATTCCAAAGATGATACCATCTCGAAAATTAGATTCCTTCAGTCCTGCAAAATATCCGTATATTTCGGCAGTTAGTTCTTTGTTTGAAGGGAGTCTCTGTCCACTGGAGAAATGTTGAGCTTGGGAAAGAGATCAAAGCTACCAATTTTCGTATCGCTTAACCATCCTAGTACTCAATTTTAGCTTTTATAATGCGTATTTCCCGAGTAGTCAGGTTACCTACTCGAAGGCCCAACATTCGAGGCAGGGTAATACCACTTCGTCCTGTCATAAAATCACCGTATGTGATTTGAAAAATATTTCATTTTCCAAATGAAAACCACATGTAGTAAAAGAAAAGGATTTTGCTCCACCCATATTCCAAAGGCAAGAATTTAGCATACCGTATGGGAAAGTTGGAGTTAAGTTCTACCCTCAGATATCAAAACCAATAGTCGGGCTGATTGCGTCGATTGTGTGAATAATACACAATAAAAACACAATAATCAACCTCAATAATCAAACATCAGATTTTTTGACGGGTGAGATTAGAGTTTACCTTGTAATATGAGTCAATCAATCAATGAAGAAATTCCACCTATGTTAAAGTTAGGTTTGAACAGTTCCTAACGACTATGTAGTTGTAACTGTCATGGGAACTTCCTATTCTTTCTTCGTTTCCTCGTTAACTTCTGCCTGCCTGCATGCTGTCATAAAAGCTTACTCTCCTTCTTCCTCTACCCCGCTTACCCAACGTTCTCTCTTCTATCGCGGCCTCACACATTCCACTACCTTTCAATATTTCCTCCATCCACTTTTCTGCTTTTTTCGGATTTCGCCCGGTAACTTATCTCTTCCCCCATCATTTTGCAAACATATTCACTTTTTTTTCTCTCTTCAAACTTATTTTTTCCATCCTCTGCCTCGCATGCATCTCGAAAGCCTTCAATCCATCATATTAAGAAGGTCTGTTACCTGAAAATCACATTTTTCAGGTGAAGAAGAGCATTTATTTCCCAGAGGTGTCTCAGGAAATTGTTTCCGGGTGCTCCGCTCAGCAGCGAAGCGCTGTACCCACGGGACCATCACGCCTCGTAAAAATTCTTAAGCGATGTAGAAGAGGTATTAAGATGATTGAAATAAGTTCAACCGGAAGGCTCACTCGTAAATGTCAGGAACGAATCCTGCCCCTGCACAAACTATGCGACCACAGAGAACGCTCTCTCGATCGGTCGGGAAATGCTGAGGGACACCCCCGGGGGGGCGAACGACTACTGCGTGGGGAGGGAGAGGGATGTGGCCGGAGGGAAGAAAGGGAGTGAGGATATATAGAGATCGCGGGGGTGGGAGAGAGTGAGAGAGAAGGGCAAGAGAAAGTTGAATGGAGATGAGGATTGTATGCAGAAGTGGTTCGGGGGAGAGGGGACGAGGAGGAGGGAATGGGCGGGCTTTGGAATGAAGAATCCGTCTTCATTGAACTAGTTTGGCTCGCTTGCCGATCACCGTCCGTCCGTACAGCCATCGCTTATACGCCGCGCCGCGGATAACAATGGGGAGGGAGGGCACGTTCTCTCCGGGGAGGAGGGAGCGCTGGGGGTCGTCGAAGGGATGGATGGCTTTAAACTGGACATGGCTTCGACCGAAAGGGAATGCTTCCTCCGCGTGATCCTCGCTCCGGTTTCCATAGTGTGTGTGTATGATACGGAGACCCTAGCTGAACGTGTGGGGGAGATAGGCTCGGTAGTTGGGGGCCTCGATAAACTCTACCCGATGCGATTGGTGATTTATGAGGCCGGTTAGCTTCCTACTAATAAATCTGACATTGCTTACGGGAAACGAGAAAGGAAAGGAGGTGGAAACGCAGAAATAACTGTCGTCTCTTGCGATTTTTATTTGTACCGTACGCATTTCGCATTTCTTTCCCAAGAGTAGCTGGTTTCCGACGATGAATACGCGACTTTATCGTTTGAAGAAGTACGTCGGTGATTTAAGGAAGCTCGATGGTGATTTAAGAATGTACGGAGCCACTCACGTTCTCGTCAATTGAGACGAGTACTTTCAAGTCACCCTGCGGTGCTTGTTAGCCATTTCAGTTTTCTGGAATATAACAACACATTTTTCAAGCCGCGCGGACCATCAACTCTTAACTAATTTCAGTGTCATTATTATTTCTGTACATGATGCCATGAAATACCTTTT
The DNA here is from genome assembly GCF_022747635.1 of Hetaerina americana. Classification (NCBI taxonomy): domain Eukaryota; kingdom Metazoa; phylum Arthropoda; class Insecta; order Odonata; family Calopterygidae; genus Hetaerina; species Hetaerina americana. The sequence goes on along the minus strand of NW_027286874.1, from coordinate 28,343,589 downwards.
TATTTATGTCTTTCCTGAAGCTTGAAACTTATTACGAATTATTAATCCATTGGGCATTGCTTAGATAAAAATATCTAATAATTCACGACCTGCGGTTTGAAAAGTTTAGTCGAAGGAGTAACATGTTGTAAATGACAGTTTTTTTTGATATGGAGAATGCCCATGGCCATAAAAACCTTTCTGTATGAGGTTGGTACATAGAGTTCTTTTAAAACCATTAGTGCAGTCATAATGTTATATCAGTTTTCGTGTGTGTCACAATTTCTGTCGCACTACAAAAAATTAGATTGATATGCGCACAACGTTTGTCTTGCGTTGGATTATGAATACTACTCGCGCAGATGAGATCAGATATACCTTTTTAGTTCAAAATAAAGTAGAAATTTTGGACTATTTCAAAAGTTAAAGTAATTATAGCCTGTCGACAATGAAAAGTTATGATTTTCCTTGATAATTAACCGCTATCAATATTTATTTGCTCAATTATACTCAGTTGTTCTTAAGAACGAAAATAGCGTCTTCATAGCTGCCCTCTCTTCATATTCATTGTAATCCGTGGCGTGTGTTCGTAAATTGATCTTAATATTTAGAGCCTGCGTTACACCGCTCTTCCTTTATACTTCTATACGAATGTGCTCGTTTTATAGGGACGTACACGTATACCCTGTGTATAGACGTATGTATAGAAAAATTAAGACCCTGACATAATTTAGATGCAACTTTGAACATTGTGTCGACACACGGCTCTGCATCACAAAAAGGTGCTCACACGCTTCTCCCACGTATTGTTAGTGACGTATTGATTCGATGAATAAAAGGGGGCTACATCGAGGTCGATGGATTCTCGTAGCGTTAATACCTTGCCTCATGACGTGGGAGCCATTTCAGGTTTATAAGGGTTTGTCGTTTTCGACTACTGTGTTTTTTAGATTCCCGTGCGCTCTTTTTTGAAAACGTCCTCCGGTTATGACACGTCCTTCGGGGCGGCCAAGGGAGGGCAGGGCGGGCGGACAGGCCTCCGTCGGCACCCTCGACGATGTCGCCCACCCGGCGTTGTCCCGGAACATTCCCACGGCTCCTTTTATCATTTGCATATCATCTTATCTGATTCCACGATTACATTTCCCTCTGCCCACAGAACTCATGTGCGCGTGCGTGTCCCGCGTACTCGCCATGTCGTCCGCCCCGCCCATAAATTAAATCGAGCCTTTCCTTCGGGGTGGTGGGATGAGGAGAGGGCGAGGGTAAGGAGGAGGGGTCCAGCGGTTGTTGGGGGGGGGGGCAGTTGGATGAAGCAAGTAGGCATCGTCGGCGGTGACCTTTTCATTCACTCGCACCTCTCGTCACTTTGTTCCATTCACGGTCATTAGGTGATCCACGATTGAGGACTGAAGGAAGACCGCGCTAACTCATGCGGTCATCCATTCTTAAGGAGGCATCCTGAGGGCGTGGGAGGTGCTAAGAGTTGGTTCTCTCATACCTTTCATGCTCATGTTTCATTTTTTCCCCCTCACTTTTGCTGCTTGTATATTCCCAGAAGAGTCGCCGAGGCCGTGGGAAGTATGTGACGGGTTTAATTCGATTAGTCCCTGTGCGAAATAAATATGACGCGCTGTTTTCCCCAGATTCTATGACTATGCTATTTGATCCTTCTTTATGGACCATTTTGAAGATGGTGGGACTCGTTTGGAGGAATGAGGAATCAACTGTAAAAACTTGAACTAGCTGAAATGACGAACTGCACTTTTGCATTGCATACATGCGCGAGGGTGGTGAAGAAAACAACGATGGAGGAAATGTATAGTGCATGCAGCCATGAGAGCTTTACGTGTTCGCCTTTGAGAAATTATTCATTTCTTTTTTGAAGCCAATAATGCCTTGAATGGGTTCAATCTGGTTTTCAAATTTTAGGATTAGTGTTTCTATCGCGGAGTAAGGGTGAATGTGAATCTCAAGTTGAAGGTGACTTTTGAATGATAGCACTATAATATTCAACATTGTAACAGCAAACATTGTCCAATGCCATGGTTCGTTTCTAATAAAGATTTTGATGCAGCCAAGTGCCGCTGTTGCCTCCATTGGTGATGCATGCCATGATATTTGTAAATAAAAAATGATCATTTGTGTCTCCAACTTAAGTTTCCGCGGATCTTCAACCAAGGATAATTTTTCCCAACAGTTTTTTATGAAGTACCACTTGCCGTGTTCCACCCATATCTTATATTACCAAAGATGTCTTGGGACGGAAAAAAAACTGCTGAAACATATGGTGAAAATTAATTTTATCATGTCCAATTATGTTATAGTTATATTTATCATGTCATATAACTTACAAAATAAAAATTGACAAAACTCAATATATGTTTTGATGGGATGACATCGATGTAGCATTTTTGAAACTAATCTCGTCGTTCGTCACCGAGCAACACATGTATCACTGATGGTACGCGTACAAGCGGTTGGAAAACGCTAGTCTAGGATAACTCTCTAACAATGCTCATTTTCAAAGTCTCCATATTATTCTCGGCAATTAAAATAAATCTTATTGACAAATAAATTTATCTCAATATAAACTATACTCCATACTTAATATAAGTTACGAGAATATTTCATGTGAGATAAAGGATGACAAACATCCATAATATATTCTATTGTTTCAGGCTTCACTTCGTGGAAGTATTTAATATCGATACTAAAAAGAAAGACTTGTACTTTTCCGCAGATTTTATTACATAATATGTTATATTATTTATATAATATATGTACCATATAATAAAATCTGTGGAAAAGTAACAGTCTTTCTTTTTAGTATGGAAACATCCATAAGACTTCCCACCATTGAACCTCATTTAATTGCCAAAATAAATACGAGTAGCTTGCGTTCGGTAACGTCATGCTCACTGTTTTAGAGTTACCCCGTGAGATAAGAATAGTCAGGACATTTAAGACAAGAACTGAATCTGGAATCAGGCTTAAAATACCCACATAAACGTATTTTATCGGAAAAAATCGTTTTTCCGACGACAGTCGGTTTGGTGAGCACACTCCGCAAATTTTTGATGGTTAAAATTTGCAACCAAGAGGAAGAGCAGCTGCATGTGAGAGTATTCTCTCGAGTGTGATAGTTCCCATGCGCCCACGTTATCTCAGATCCTCCAGTAGCTTTCCAGCCTCCCCCCCCCCCCCGCGGCGCACCCACGCACGCGTTGGTCAGAAGTGGCGCCCCCGAGTGTAAAGAAACCTTAGTATCGCTATCTTTTATTTCGTGATTAATCCTGGTGAAAATGCGTTCCTCGGAAGCGAGAGTCGCCCTTTTTTATGAACGTCAAATTTCGGTGCCTCCTGCGTGAATTTTACTACTTTATATGACGGGATGAATGGCAGAAAGTGTTCGAGAAGATTATTGAAATGAGCGAAATGGATCAGATATTTTAATACCATAATAACTTATGTGGTACCCCCGCGGAGTTTCAAGTTTTGAGTAACTTATGAGGTGACTTAACCTTTAAACGAGAGGATAAAAACTCAATATTCTCTCTTGATTGTAACGGTTGATGTTTCAATCATACTTTAGCGATGGAATGACATAACGGATAATGACGAACAAAGTATAAGAGAACCAAATGCTAATTATTTTAGGCCTATGAAAATCATTGCAACAGGTCTATTTGAGTGTACAGTACTTTAAATACTAAATGTAGGACCATTTTGGTTACGAGTAAACTATATAGAATTAGGGGTAACTTTTTGGAAATTATGGATACTCATCGTTAAATGAATAACTTTGTAGCTTCCACATTTGTTTGAAGGTACATAACATAACACATACATGGTCACAGTTTAATTATTAATTTTTTAACCAAGCAAATTGAACAATTACGGAGAAAAAATTGGGTAAAATACAAAATTGTAAATAAAAAGTTTCGATATAATAGTTTCGCTACTTAACCCCACTAGTGTTTACTCTGTAAGAGAACTAGACTTATATGAATGTTTTCGTGGGTTATGAAGTTTTAATAAATGACGGCAAGGTGAAACCTAGACGTTAAGTAAACAATTGAAAGCATGCAATAAAGGTAAACGATTACCATAGTGCAGACTTTTCAAAGTGTAAAAATCATTCGACTTGACTGGGACCCGGGATCGCGTCCCGGGCGACTGGTTTTTACTCTTTGTAAATTCTGCATTTCAATTTATATTAGGGGATGAATCCGCTAAAAGTTACTATCGCGACATCTTCCGCAGAACTTTGGAATACCATAGTGGAAAACATGTCCGTGGAAGTGATTGGGTATGGGGGAAGGGGAGGTTATAAAGATATAGTATTCAATATAAACCCCATATTATTAAAAAGGATATTTATTAATTCGATCTACAATTTATTCACGAGGCCAACATTGCTTCAAGCCACAATCATACTTTTGTTCCCTCTTAGTCACAAGTGAAACTTCGAAGCGGGCACATTTTTTTCTATCCTTGAGCGCGTTCCTCCACCGCACTCACGCGAGTATTTTCCATTAAAAGACAACTGGGCCCATGTGTTTCGCCAATTCGTCAAAATTGAGCGCGGCTCCTCGCGGACTCCCGAGAGATTTTTTTCGCTCACATTTATATATGCGTGCGACATGACGAATCCGATTGAGTTCCGTGCGCGTCAAAGCCATGCGCTTCTGCCGTTGAGCGATGATGATGCCATGACCTCAGATAGAAGACCCTCTCACTCATTTCACTTACTTCACGTCCGTGATTTCCCGAGGGATTTCGAAGGGGTTAAGGCTGGTGAGAGAGAGAGGGGGGTAGAGATCGGAGAAGCGAAGCGATCGGGGTGAATGCGAGGAGAACGGGAGAGTTTTTGCAAACATTGCCTTAACCGAAACCATCTGATTCGCGCTATCCTGGGACATAAGCGATCGATCGGCACGAATATTTAAAATTAATGTATGCCCTTCTCCGGGTAGAAGTGCGTGTGTCTCTTTTGATTTAGTTCGCTCCTGGACCAGAATATTTGCCGCTGAGTGCGCACGGGACATAGCGTTCGTGCATCAATCCATGAAATGAAACCCGATCGACTGACGTGGAATCGTGAACAGTCAAAGGTAACATGACTCCCATCGAGGTGTGATCGTGATGCGATTGGATGAAGTCGTGGATTAAATTCCCCTTGTCGTTGTTCTTGCGGTCGCTGTAGTCTTTCGATTAAGACGATGATCAATGCGTAAAGTGAGGCGGAGGACACTATCACGCGAAGAGATTAATGTTTTTATGAAGGATCGCGTGTGAATACCTTGATTGTGAATGAATTCGATTTGAAAAATTTATTCAATGACAATTGACCTCCTGTAAACTAAAAATGTTTTTTTTTCAAAATGATAGATAAAATCAGGACAGGATTGAAAATGTGTCAAAGAAGATTAAACTTAAATATTATCTCAGTTCTGCGTGAGTTGAAGATTATTTTTTTTATGTGAATAAAAAATATATAAATGAAGTGACTTTTGAAAAACATAGAAATTAAACATTTTATGAAGACAACACGAAATGGAATCAATTCCTTCGGTCATCACATATGCATACTGTGTTAGTTGCGTCGTATAGCGCATGATTTGTGCCAGAAATTCCATTGGATTAACGAATTTGGAAACTTATTAACTAGACGACTGTGTGAGTAAATTCTGAGCACTATCAAGTTTGCATAGGGCTACATTAAGTGAATAATGAAGAATCCTAGTTTCAATATCGTGAAGACTATGGAACTGGCAGTGTCAGAGATATTTAAATATTTTATTCTTATTTTTATTATCATTGAAAGTTTATTCCAGGAGGAACATGTCTAATACATTCTCGAATATGTGCGATTAATATCGAATGAAATAGTCCACCGATGCAGATTTACTTATTTTCAATTGAAACAATATCAACTGTCCCCTCCCATACACTGTTTATGTAATTAAATACAAAATACTAAGATAGCGGACAAAGAGTTACTTTACTCATAGCAAAGATGATCCCCCGAGCTCATCCGCTGGGAACTATAAAACTCGAGTGATTCCGGGGTGGTTGTTATTTTTTTCTCCCCTTTCGTTTCGTTAAATCGAGCGTAGCTGGAATGCCTGGATCATTCATTCCTTCGGCTGGTCGAGCGTCTGAGGCCGATGAACGTGACCACATAGAAGAGGATGTATCAAGCGACCGAAGACGCCTCACGTTCCGTCGTCATTAACCGAAAAAGGGAGAGGAATCCGCCTCTGTTGGTTTTTCTAGCGGGCGACGCGCACTGCTGCGCGCGATCGAAAGCCTTTGTTCCTCGCGCGTCTGTCGCGGGGAAATGTCTCTCATGGCGACGAGAATGGTCCGAGTCGTGCATCCATGGCTTACCACACTTCAGCATTGCCTGGTTTTTTTTTGCTGTGGATGAGTGTGCTGAGAATTTCCATTTGATTTGCCAGAAATACATCGCAAATTAATAAAGGGATAACGACGTCGATTATGATTTCAAGGAGAGGATGAAGGGTGGAGGAGAACCTGACCTCGACACGTTAATAAAATGAAAGTTCAAGAGAGAGGATTTATAATTAACAGTTTCAGGCGTTATTTCATGAAACATTTTCATTTTTCATTTGAAAAACGATTCTACTTCCCTCAATTGGATTTTATTCAAACCACACCGCATTTCAATGCCTTACGTCATTTTCAAGAGGTCGAACATGGCTTAAAACGTGTAGCGTGGTTTTAAATGTAATCAAATTGCGAATAGTAAAAAAATTTTTTCAATTTTTTGATGGGTGATTGCTGCGGATTTGGCAATTTCAATACCCGATTTAAAAAATCTAGGTGGGATCTGGCAAGAGGTGATTTGACTTTCGAACTTGGGAATAGTTTCCTTAGCATGGGAAGTCAAATGAACCCTCACCGCGTTCGTCGTATTCTCAAAGATACTCGGATAATTTGGTATATAATTGAATCTGGGAAAATATTCTTCCGCTAGTGGGGTCCTTGTTTGGTGCCGGTGCACTTGGCATTTGGTATAGCACGGAGAGAAATCGGATGTCTATAGTTTTATGTAATGAAATACAGAATATTTCTTGAGCATTTCCCCTTTTGAAGCGATGGGCTATTGACAGAGTAGGTATCTAGCATGAACTTGGAAGAAATTAAGCTGTAAGAATGCGCGAGTGACAGGGTTTATAATACCCCCAGCCATTATTGAGTAGCTTCAGGCGTGATGTGGTGGAAGTCGAACATAATGAATAACTGATCGTAGCACTTTTCCACTTGATTACATTTTTTAATTTTACGACCAGTTTTCGATATATTACATCATCATCATCGAACTGATTTCAATGTAATGCATCGAAATCCGATCCTAAAATATAAAAAAATTAATCAAGTGGAAAAGTGCTACGATCAGTTATTCATCCCAGCCATTATGTTGGCCAGGATCCACGTTTTAAAAGAAAATAATGTCAACCCTAATCTTTACCTTTAGATAAGTTTCATTGCAATGGTCTTGAAGGTCATCAACATGATATTTTGAGAATAATAGATGCTATCAAAGGAAAACTTAATTTGTAGACATCATGACTAGTAAAATGTTGATGACAATTGATGATATCTTAGCCCGACAGGCAAGATTTTGAAATTGGCATCCGGTATTAAACTGCAGCAGAGAATTTACTGAGAATCCGACAAGGAAATTTATTCATGTCCCAGACAGATACACGTTCCATTGATTTAAGCATGCCCATTCAGGAAAACTAGTAGTGATTGTAAACTTGTGATGAAAAAAATGTCAGAACTTTTACTATCATCAATGGCGGAGATACATGAAACTTTAACCAGATACATAGCTTGATGGGTGTATATTTTCCCCTCGTGGGCTTTTCAAATGCCATTCTATCGTCAATCATTAATGTATACAATAGCTCTATTGAAAATAAGGCAAGCAATGGAAGACTTGAGTTCTAGCTATTCTCAGGAAAACCCGCGACATTCTTAGACACTGGACAGGCAATCCAAAAAATGGGTTAGCTCACAAGCAGTAAAGTTGATTTGCCTAAAGCTGTCTGACTGCTATAGGTTCTCAATGAATCAGTAGATGGCGCTGCAGGAGTAAAACTATGTTCTGAAGCGCCAATATTTAAATATAAGCAAACGGCCTTTACTCTATGGATATGCCTCGTGTGTGAGTATATATACGAGGGTCATCCGGAAAGTAGTACCCGTTCGTGCCGCATGAAGTGCTGACGACGCGAGTAGCCGCTGGACGAGGTCAGATAGCTTCAGTGGCTTGTCTGCCTTCTCTGAGCCAAGTTGCGTGACGCTAGCATTGCCTGTGTTGTTTCTGTGATTGTTTACAATGTTTAAAAAAATTGAGAACGCCGCCAGTTGTGAAGTGAGGGCAGTGATTAAATTCCTCAATGCAAGAAACGTTCGCCCATGTGATATTCATCGCCAATTAAAGGAGGTGTATGGAGACAATGTAATGGACGAGTCGTCTGTTCGGCGGTGGTGTCGCAACTTCAACATGGGGAGGGGGAACACACACGACGATGAGCGTTCGGGGAGACCGTCTGTCATTACAGACCAACTGGTGAGCTCAGTTGACGAATTCGTGAGGAACGATCGGCGCGTCACAATTGATGACATCTGTGAGCATTTTCCCAATGTTTCTCGGACAATTGTTCATGAAAATGTTAAACACCATCTGCATTATGCAAAAATTTGTGCAAGATGGGTCCCTCGCGTATCTCAATGAGCTGGCGGCGAAGGACTATGCAGCAGGAATACAGAAACTTGTCACACGTTATGACAAATGCCTTAATTTGCTTGGAGATTATGTTGAGAAGTAGTTTAAAGTATCCTCTTTCAAATAAAATTTTTTATGTTTGTTAATATTTACTTTTGTGTCTTTATTTCACGAACGGGTACTACTTTCCGGATGACCCTCGTATATGTATTATGTATGTGTGTATATATATATGTATATATATAATATATATATATATATATATATATATATATATATATATATATATATATATATATATATATATTTATATATATATATATATATATATATATATATATATATATATATATTTATATATATATATATATATATATATTTATATATATATATATATATATATATATATATATATATATATATATAAATCAATGCGTATACGCAAACACACACACATATATTCAAACACGATAACCCGCCATATGGTGAACATATTCATTCACATGGAAATAGAGATAAGGAAAAGGGATGGGAACATATTGTCCACGGCTCGATTCCACCCTCCGCGGACATTGTAGTCCTGTGAGTAGAGCGTTAGACTACTGACCCGGTTTCAATTTATGCGGACGCCTATGCATATCCTCAGTTTCACCAAAGCTGTGTGATTTTTGGGTATCGGATCTTCCCAGGAAATCATACCGGCAGGGTTCCGGCTCTGCCACCGTGATTTCACACGCCGTTGGGATTAGCACGAGATGAGTCCTATGTCCACATATGAAACCAGCCATCGGGTTTTTACTGTGGTTTTTATGAATATGTGTATGTGTGTGGATAAGTAATGCTCAACCATGACAGCAAAAATTCAATCAACATTGCCTTAAATGATCATTAAGTAAAATGTCCTAAACGCACGCGTACATTTTTCGCGTAATAATGCGTACTTTATCGATGTTCCTCCGTAGTCGTGTGGCCTAGGTTAACGCTCGCGTTCAAATGTTTGTGCCGAAGGCGTGGTTGGCAGACCTGACCGGTGCGTATGTGCGAGCAATCAGGAAACGTGAGTTATCCTGCCACCCTGGCGAGGCTGTTTGACCGGAGAGGTGAAGCGCTTAGTCAGGCGTTGGTTCTAAAGGGCGCGGCGGTCACTCGTAAAGAAGGAATAGTTGCTTTTCCTTTCACCTCACATCGTTCTCGTAAAAGTTCTCTCATGCGGGGTCAAATCAAATCGTTATAAAAGCCCCGTTGTTGCAGTGACATCATTGAACTATAACCCCTTTGTTTCACGTAACACTGATGGGTGAAGGTATAGCTCACCTCTTGCGAACTCTACAGTGTTGCGCGAAATTCATACATCAGGGTGGGCGAATCAGTTCTCCCTTGTTCCGACGGCAGTCACCAGGAAATGAATCCGAAAAATCACACAACTTGGGTGTACCTAGGGTACCTTGTCTTGAAGATGGGTGCTTCGGTGAGTAGCCAAAATGCTTTATCCACAAGACTGCCGCATAAATCTCTCGAGTTATGTCAAATTAGAAAATTATCTGGTATTATACTACATTTTTGCAATAGGGAGGCTTAAAGAAACGTTTTGGTGGCTAGGACTGAATTTAGAGTAAGAGGTTTCCTCCATTCAACTCGGAAGTGGCATGTTAGGAGATGATTTAAGTTCAACAGTTATAAGGCCAAGAATAGCTCAAGCTAAGAGGACTTTCCTGATGGAAAGACCCAAAAAGATCCATGAGGTGTGCGGTATTCTGCTGATGGAGGGCTACTGGGAAAGTTGCTATAATATAATGTATGTCTTTAAAACCCATTGCTGGGGTAATGCAAGAGACGGAAAAAATAAGAAACAGTGGTGCATACAGAGAAATATAAATTTCAGATGAAAATAGATTTACCAGATATATTGAGCTCACCTAAAGATACAGTGGTCTTTTTTATAAACTTTACCCTACCGAAAGCCCCACGAGGAAGACCAACGCTCATCCAACCATACTAAGGATGGATGTAAAAAAGGCGAACTATCAGGGCGGTAGAGAACTGATGGTGTTACTAACGAAGAGTGGAGAACTGTATTCAAAACATTTGGGATGGAGGATTTGTGAATGGATGTCTTCTTTCACATTTCCTCTGGAATTAACCTCTCAGAATTGTCGGCTTGTAATAACTGTCTTCTAATATTCGACGATTGGCAATAGATGAACATTTTCGACAAACTTGTGAGGATGGTACGTTGTCGGGGCAAAAAATAAAGACTATTGGCTACAAATATTCAAGTATGATCGACGTTTTTTATTCGCGCCAAATAGACGCGGGAGCAGCTGCGAAACCAAACTTCCGGACTATCACACTCGAATTGGAAGCCCTCGGAGGTTTCCATCCGGCGGAAGAATTTCTTTTTTTAACGCCGCGCTCGCGGAGAGACCCTTTTATCGCTTTCATCCTTTTCACCCGCCCGCCCGCCCACCTACCACGCGAGTATTAGACTCGACGATGGAATTCGTTGGTGGTCGCCTTCATGCCTTCGAGCGATCCCTATCGCGTCCCCAGCACGCTAATCTTCACACAAGCAGTGAAGTGCTTAATCGGCCGTCCATCCCATTTGATATGCTCCTCAGAAAGAAGCAATCCTTTACTTAAGCCATCTCGTCGTCTCCGTGCCAGGGCGCGGGAAATGAAAATATTCTTTTGCGGACGCGCGATATATATATATATATATATATATATATATATATATATATATATATATATATATATATATATATATATGTATGTGTGTGTGTGTGTGTGTGTTTGTGTGTGAATATACATATGTATATGTGTTTGTTTATACATTTGTATTTTTTCCGATCGACGCCCTATGAAGAGCGAAATTTACGACCTTCGCGGGATTATTTATGATCTTGGTGAACGTGGAAGGAGAGATTATGTGTATATACTCGAAATTTTTCCACTTCTATTTTTACCCTCACTGGAGCACCAGAAGAAAGGGAGACAGAGGGAGAAGTGGGCTACAAATTAGGCTGGTCCACTTGGAAGATATTTGATCTCCACCATCTCGACGATCTTTGGTGTTGGTATCTGCGCCGAATGCTGGGGTTGCCCCCCACCTCGGCGACCCCTTGAATGCTCGCCGAATACCGAATATCAAGCTTGGATGAATTCGCATGTGTCTTGCACGACGTTCTCCCCTCCTCATACCCAGCCCTCTCTCGCCGTCCTCCCACACGTTCCCCTTCGCCCTCCACCCCCGCCTCGCAAACCCCCCCCACCCAACTACCCCCGCAAAGGGCTTGACTCGGCGGGCACGAAGGAGCAAGGGATCCAATTATTTGCGACGGTTTTTATCTCGCCACGACAACAAAAGGCGAAGCACGACCCGTCTCTCTCCCCCGACGAAGAGAGTGAGCGAACGAGAGAGAGAAGGCGCGGGGGTTGGAGGGAAAGGAAACGGAGTGACCGGGCACGGTCGCGCCAGCGGAGACCCGTACGTGCGGAGGGGGATGCCGGGGGAGTTGAGGAGAGAGGCGGTGGTACGTGCCGAGTGCGCGCTCTCGTGAAAGGATGGAAGGACGGAAGGAAGGACGGGAGGGAGAGAGTGGGGTTGAGTAGTGAGGATGAGGAAAGAGAGGGAGAGGAGTGAGAGTGAGATATGTGGACGGAAGGAGGGGAGTTGGAAGGAGGAAGATTGAGAGTCGGCGTTTGAAGTTTCTCCTGTGCGTGCGTCTGTGTGTACGTTATGTATGTGCGTGGGAGCTTGGCTTGTGAGTGTGTGTGTGTGTGTGTGTTTGTACGTGATAGAGTGAGGGAGAGGGAGAGAGAGAGTGAGTGGGAGCGAGAGGAGGTGGTGGGAGGGGATCGGCGTGCCTGGATGGAATGAATGGAGGAGGAGTGGCGCCAACGTGATGCTGGGTCGTGGGTGGTGGACCAAGGGGGGGAAGTGGGAGAGATGTGTGGTGGCCTTGGGAGGCGGCGGAGGAGGAGCCGGGGGTGGGAGGGAGGGCAGAGGGTGGGGGGGCGGACTCCCACGCACCCTCTCCTTCCGTCCACAAGCTCGCCTTCCCTCCCGCCCAGATGGAACCGAATCCACTCCCCGTGTGCGATCGTGCTTTCGCCGTTTGCTTTCGGAATCGGGACCAATTGCCTCGCCTCGTCCTCACGTAACATTCCCCCAACCCCCAGATGATCGGGACCCTGGTCTTGCTCCGCGAATTTTCTTTCTCCCGATTGACCCATCTCTCTTTGTTTATTGTTTTTTCCAGTGTCAGCCGGCCGAGAACGTTGGTGTATGCGGGATAATTGCCGCGGCCCGATCCGCCTGTTGCTCTCCCATCCTGCCCGACAACCACAATTTTTATGAACGACGCGATTTCCCCATTCACATTTACTACTCGTTAAAGAAAGGATTGAAACTATTGAGCGCTGCTGGAATCATTTTACAATTGAAAAGAAGCGATAAACCTGCAAATGTATTGCATTTAAAGACGCATATCATCACATATAGATGACGAATTTTGTAAATGTGTTTTGCGAAAAATCCCAAGGTTGAACCATATTGAAATATAATAAAGTTCTGATTGGCATGTCCAAAATGCCATCACAAGGAATTTTCCGTATGGAGTAGAGGCAGATTCAGAAGATACTCCAGTTGACGGGGAGTGACGTGGTCTTAAGAAACCGTGCATTAATCGGCGATTAAATTTAGCGGGCATCTATTCTCTTCTGCTCCAAAAACTCTGCTGTACACCATTTAAAGCGCTCAGATGCATGTCAATTTTCAGTCAAATGCCTATAATACACAGTAATAGTTTTTAAACCGGATGTTATAATAATTTTGTTAAAATATTTTATCATTATTACATTAATTAACTGGCGAAACAAAGTTTTTTTCCTGAATCCTTATATCCTATGAATGAGACAATCGTATGGAATGGAAAACAATCGTGTCAGACTTTTTTTGTCGAATAAACCGATGATAAAATCAAAACTGACTAATTTACCGAACGCCGACCACGGTTTCATGATATGTCATTTATCTGGTTGTATCCTAATGCGTGAGCCAAAGCATAATGTAATAGAAGGGAGGAAGGTATCTATGGACACTTGGAAAATTGACTTGTGGCGGGGCATACCGTATCTTCATATGGGAGGGGAATTTTCTGAGTTTTTGAATTTCGGTCCACTTATAGAATTTAGTATTTAAAATTTTACTTTTAATTGTAATAGCAGTCAAACTACTTCCCACCACTATTTTCCATTGTGCCATTCAGCTACAATAATTTTGAGGATACATAATTAATTGAAAAGCGGTGTTTCGGTATGAATACCGATTTTATCAATTGTGCAGTTCGAGTGCCCCCACCAGTTTGCAGTAAAAGGGCCAAGTTGCCAAATAAACACTGTTGGTCTTCATATTATGGCCATAAAATTTATTTCTCACTGTTTTATATCTTTATATTTTTATCTAGAATGGCGCGATAAGGGATTAATCCGTCTGTCTCTCTCGTCATGGATGATATATATTAAAACGAGGTCTGAAACAAGCATGAGGATTTTTGGTCAAACTTTTTCAGAGTTTTCCTATTGATTATCAAACTGTCATGGCCACTTGATACGCCTCATTGAACTGAATTAAACATTGACCCAAGGATTGAAAAGGTATTATCTTGTACCAACGGCGACATTTTAAGAAGTGTTAACCAAATACAGTTATCAAGATGAGGGTGGTTTGATAGGTGAGGCTCATTTAATAATATTGTAGCCAATTGGCATGTGAAATTTAAGAGTGACGGAAGTGGGGAGGGGGAGTTTATTTCTTTGTACCGCCAGTGATTTACATCTAGCAAAAATCTAGCAACATTTGGTATTCGAAAAGTCACGAAGCTTTGGCAAATTTGAGGGTGCCTAGAGGCGTCATCCGGAATCAAATCCATTTCCTCCCCTTAATAGTAGCTCAGCACACTGCGCACTAGACTATCATGTCGTTTCCGATAAACTACATCGGTTAAGTAAGGTTTCTCAAAGGTTTTAACCTGGAACCCTGAGGTAGACAACCGCTTTCACTTGACGGAATTACGCGAAACCATTATTTTACTACGAAAAAGATTTCTTCGCTTAAGTGATTGCTTAAATGATTTTCCAATTTTTATTCTTCTTTTAGTTTTTTATTCAATTCCACCGTCCCCCGTTATATGTTATTCCACACAACACTTCCCTTGTTATTCCCTCTTATATTTTTTCTTCATATTGTGTGTTCATTATCTCTTAATATCCGTTTCCCTCTTTGTCTCTCTCTTATTTCCCCTGAGGGGCACCACGAGTGGTGGGATCCCCACGCGATAGCATCTAGAGCCCGTGTGTTGACTGTCTAAATGCCTGATGTCGATTCACGCATCATTCGTATTTGCATTCTGGGGTTTATTCCATACCCGCTGCGTTCTGTTAGTTTCCCATTGAAACTGATACCCACGCATCTAGGAAAAACATCCCACCTATTATCGCATCATGTGGCTTGCTTACCGTAATGAAGTTTAAAATTCTCCTCCACTGTAAAAACTTATGTTTTGTCGGAATAATTTTTTTTTAATTCTAAGACTATTTTGCCGATACTGCTAAGTAGGAATTCTTAATCAGTCGTTATTAAACTTTATTATTTCGCTATATTATCGCTTCGCGATAAATTTGTTCAGTTATTCTAGGCTATTTGACTGTCTCATGGCGATTAACTGTTGCTGCATAAGTCTGAAATGACTCGTAATTAATTAATAACATATCCCACAGAGTGTTCATGGGAAGGTTTGTCACATGGCAGTAACTTCTAATAGAGCACTGTCCTTAATTCTCTGTTTCGATCGGGAAAGAAATCTCTTGAATTTTACGATGGAAGTAAGAAAATTCGAAAATCAAAAATGTAAAATGTTCACATTGCAAAAAAGTGCCCAAACAAAGCAAAATAAATTGCACATGAAAGAAAACATGCAAAAGAATGCTCTCCCGTGTCTTTATTGGATGGCAGCCGTGATTTCACTCGCCGAGTTTTCCACCGAGTTTTCAAAGGAATCAGAAACATTAAAAATAGAAAATGAAGGTTCTGAATAATTTATAAAAGTGAAGTGTTGCGTAGTGATTTACATAAATTCTGTTAAATGTTCGTCTAAAATTTCACTAAAGGCTGTTTTTTTTACTTTTTGCCACAAACATTGAAATTCGATGTCTCGGCTTCAGAAGTTAATTAGGTTCACAAGTTTTGACTGTGATTAAGGATTAAAACCTTGAGTATCTTGTACATCTCTCCAAAATAAGAGGCAAAATGTAGCAAATTATACGAAAATAGGAGGCGGGTGAGGTGTGATATATGCGTGTTATATCAATTAGAAGACGTCGGAACTGAATTTTTTCGTTATCATATTTTAAGGTATTATTACTTTCTATTAAGATAACCCTTCCCAACAGCCTTATCAAATACCAACAGTTCACGTGCACCAAGGGTTAATTTGACGCAATATGCTGATTACGATCTTTAGTTGCCGCCTCTATTTGATTTTTATCAACTTTGACTATTAATTACGGCGGAACACAACGGTGTCCTAGGAAAATATTGGGGATAATATTGGGAAATCCCTTGAACTACTATGTAATTCTTTCTGTATCCCATTATATTTTGTTACGGGATACAAAGGGAACGGACTATGGCGGCCAATATCGGGATTGATGCGTTTCCGGCGCTTTTAGGAGCACGTATTGGTTTTTATTGAATGTGGAACGATAGGACAACTTGAAGGACACTAAAGCAGCTTCATTCCCTCTTGGTCAGGGAAATAATTGAAATGATTCCGGAAAAACCGTATAGAGAAATGATATTCACATTGTGTCTAAAACTTGAACTCAGCTAACATAAAAATAGTTCATATTCTTTGCCATCATCTTGTGTCAATGATGGGTAAGCGGTATTTTATTAAAATATATTTATTTGTCTAATGAAGATAACTGCTTTTAATGTTCGCCAAATCGCTGAAAAGAAGTATTGTTAATGCAAATAAAATGATATTTCCCTGAAATTATAATTAAACAGACTTCAAAATGAGCTATTCATCTAAATTGATAGAATTATATTTTTATCTGAAAAAATCTGTCTAAGAAAAATATGGCTTGAACAAGAGAAGTGTTTTTCTTATTTCACAAATAAAAGAGCTTTTCAATCGTAGAAATGTATTCGTAATCAGCGGAGATGATTTCATTTTTTTCAAGAGCATCCACATCCTTTTGCTCCAGAAAGCTTGGTATTCAGGTTTGAAGTCAATATGGGGTACGTACCATAGGTTCAATCCAATTTTTCGCTTTATATATTCACGCAATAAGTTATGCAGATTCGTTAACAATTCCTTTTTCTGCAAAAGATTAAGATTAAATACATTTTTCCTCATAAAATATCCTTCAACTCTTTGAGGTTTACAGTGACCTTTAATAAAAGATTTTCAAGAAAATCATCGAAAATCAGTGACAACGTATTAGAAATTCATACTGTTATTTGTTACGACATTCCATTCACCAAGTTACTTTATCGTTCATAAAGATTAAATATATAATATGTTTGCAAAAATAATATATATTTTATATTCCCAATATAGTATATATAATTAATTTACTTTAAAAACTTTACTTTATAAGTTTACTTCTCTGGTGCGTTTCAACTATTACTCTGCCAGGTATCTCAAATTAGTATATTGCCCTCTGATACATCCTCATCACATCTCCTAAGTTCGATGTCTAAGTTGATTTGCACATTCTACTTGACTAGTGCTGTCTATGCCTAGGCATTGACCACTCATTGTATAGCAGGCCAGTACTGCCGCAGGAGACTCACAACAAGTGGCAATTAAACACTTATCTTATTATACTGATACTTACCGACCGTCGCGTGGAATTGTACAACTTAAGGTTATTTCTTCCCACGTAAGCAGCTGCGGCATGGACATCTTTTTTCCTTCTGATGAAGATTTTTTTTCCTTTTTACGAATTGTTTCCACGAACCAAGTAACTCAAGGTTATGATGAGTAGAAGTACGAGCTTGATTTACATGATTGAGAAATCTCATTTTTCATTCAGTCGTACTCGGAAGGCACAGAACCATCTTCTTGATAACCTGGACTCTGAATATACGAGGGTCATCCGGAAAGTAGTACCCGTTAGTGCCGCATGAAGTGCTGACGACGCGAGTAGCCGCTGGACGAGGTCAGATAGCTTCAGTGGCTTGTCTGCCTTCTCTGAGCCAAGTTGCGTGACGCTAGCATTGCCTGTGTTGTTTCTGTGATTGTTTACAATGTTTAAAAAAATTGAGAACGCCGCCAGTTGTGAAGTGAGGGCAGTGATTAAATTCCTCAATGCAAGAAACGTTCGCCCATGTGATATTCATCGCCAATTAAAGGAGGTGTATGGAGACAATGTAATGGACGAGTCGTCTGTTCGGCGGTGGTGTCGCAACTTCAACATGGGGAGGGGGAACACACACGACGATGAGCGTTCGGGGAGACCGTCTGTCATTACAGACCAACTGGTGAGCTCAGTTGACGAATTCGTGAGGAACGATCGGCGCGTCACAATTGATGACATCTGTGAGCATTTTCCCAATGTTTCTCGGACAATTGTTCATGAAAATGTTAAACACCATCTGCATTATGCAAAAATTTGTGCAAGATGGGTCCCTCGCGTATCTCAATGAGCTGGCGGCGAAGGACTATGCAGCAGGAATACAGAAACTTGTCACACGTTATGACAAATGCCTTAATTTGCTTGGAGATTATGTTGAGAAGTAGTTTAAAGTATCCTCTTTCAAATAAAATTTTTTATGTTTGTTAATATTTACTTTTGTGTCTTTATTTCACGAACGGGTACTACTTTCCGGATGACCCTCGTATTATATTAAGCACATTAACATTCATAAAATACGAATTCATTAACATTCAAGTAATTATAACAACATGCTCATACTAAATGAGAGTCTAGAGTCGCTGAATGAATTTCTGAGGAAAGAGTGAAAGGTTTGAGATATTAGGAGACCGAGAAAGTTAATGGGTTAATGTGATCATAGGAATATGGGGAGTCTCTAGAAGGAGTTTTCCCAGGGGCACGTTGCCTTTATTAATTATGTGAATGAACCATTTTGGTCAACAATGGCCTTATGGCCGTAAGCTCTTCATTTACTCGGTAACTTTTCAGTTGCATTTCTAAAATATTCCCACGCTTGTTTTCCTTTTTTTTATAAACATATTTGTATCATACTTAATTTATTTAATGTGAGGCCCCACAAGTACATCTTTTAACTTTAACAACGGCCGACGAATAAACATTTTTTTTCAAAATACACAAGCACTTTTTAAGTGATATCCATGCCTTTTCCAAATTTTTCAACAGTCCCCAGGTTCGCGTGAGGCTGGGAAGAAGAACTAATTTTTACGTTGACGATTTTTTTCGCACCTGCCACTTTCGTTTAGGCCACTTTTCTTTTTGTAATAGGAATTATTCCCATTTAGCAAGGGGAACAAAGTTGACAAATATGTCCTTCGATCGAGATTCCTAACGGCAGCATTGAACTCATCAGCATTAGGTTTATGCTATTAGTAATCTTCGAGTGGGTTCATTCTTCCAACGCTAGTGCTTCTATGTTATCTCATCCGACATTTTCCGGAATAGTTGTGAGGCCTACTGTTTCTTCGGAACAATTATCAATGAGTCGGGAAGATTTACTTGATATTTAGTTTAATACAGAAATTCAATCTTTCTTTAGCTCGGTCCCAATTATTTGAGGAATATATATAAGGTGAATTTTCATTTCATTGAAAAGCGAAAAACATCAGAATTTTTATATCAGGGAGTTACCATTCTTATAGGCAATGATCTTGTTGGACAGGCATAGTAGAAGCATTTATTTAGAAGCCCTTCAAAGCAGAATTGACATTAATTTCAAAAATTAGGAAGTGCTCTTCAATGGTCGTTTAATTTGAAGGAATAACGATTCCAAAAATTCACAGTCGAATCTCTGGGACTTCATTATGCTAATCAATCTTTTCCTTGTTTGAAAAATATTCTTTCCACAGTGGCGCTGATCGACAGCGGTGATTTGTGCTCCAGTTGAAGATCCTGCATTTCCTTTGAGGCAAGACAATATACTACATCCGAGATTTTAGACGTCAGGAGATACATTCATCTCTATCTAATCTATTATCTAATTTAAATGAAAACATCAAATTTCATGTTAGAATGGAAATTGTTGGCATCCATCAGAGTTTGCGTTAGAATTTTGAGAATTTCCCGATGACCATCCGAAACCCGCCGGAGTGTGGGTGGAAAATAACGCAAAAGAGGATTTTTTCCCTCTAAAAAAACCTACTCTTTGCTCACGAAAACAGAAAGCTATTTACTTTCGATGTTATTTACTCAGTGGAATCCAAAGAAGTTAAGCTTCCAGGAAATTTTTAAGTCCATCACATGTGGTTTACCATACTAATCCACACACCCCCTTGTACGGAGATGGGCATGGTTTTATCCAGACTCAACCGGAAAAAAGTAAAGAATATGGGAGGAGAAGGAGGTGTGGCCAGGAACGGTAGAGGAGGACGAGTAAGAGACGAAATATGAGGAAATATCTAAAGAAACTAAAAGATTTCTCTGAGGAAGGAGTGCCTAAGAGGCTGGGGGAACTGCCTCTGCGGTGGGACGAGTTCTATTTTTTAATAACACACATGTTAGATCCGTCAGGCGTGAGAGATAACTTAAAAAAAAGCGGAAAGCATAACGTTGCTGTTGATGATGTTACTCTGTGACTACAAAAACTGCAGAAATGTTTGTAGCTCTCATTATTCTATTTTTGTAGATAATGTAGATTATGATATCTTTGCAGCAAATGCAATTGTTTTTTATCCTCAAGTCAGTGTATTTGCCAGTGCTGGAATTACAGACGACCGCATAAGAGATGCTCAACCCTTCAATAAGCTTGGCATGACTCTGTGATGAGCCCATTATGGTGGAAAGAACAATGGACCAGTAGATTTTAACATCCCGAATCAACTCTAATGCACTATTGAGGCGCCTAGCACTCGCTCATTCAAGTCTTTCAATCATTCAATTAAGAGTGCTCTACACATCGGGATAGACCGACCAATGTAAAATCTCCCCCCTCTGATTTATTTTTCTTTTTAAAGGGTTCCTCAATATATATATATCAGAATCGTATGACCCAATCTGCATGACTCAAATGATTAAAATCTTTAAAATCTGTACCATTCGCAAACATTTCTAAAAGTTCGGCAGTTTAGTTACTTGTTACTTATACAATGGAATTTTGTAGCATTGAGATATGAAATTTAACGGACAACTTATCTTCAGTTTGGATTAAATGTTTTTTTTAAAATTTATCGTACCTATCCGAAAGTTCTTGGCCATTTCAAGTGCATTATTTTGTGTTAAATTCGCACTCGGCTGAATTTTTAACAGATCATCCACCGATAAAATCAGCAGCTTTGGCGATTATTCTGATTCCGTAAACACAGTACACACTTCACACTCTATAAATATTTCTGAAATAAATACGACGTAGGTTTCATAGGTAGCTTCAAATTTGTCACATTAAAAAGTCTGTCATCCTCTCTGAGGTGCATAGTACGGCCTTGAGCAAAATTTTAAATTTTTGTTGCAGAATTTCTAGCTAAACCGGACATGCTACAATTACCAACTGTCTATTCGCTCGAGCATAAAAAATCGAGTTTATTAAAAAGTCTCTCGAGCGATTATTTTTACTTTGAACGTGAATTACTTGGAGAACTATATGAAAGTGATGTAAAAAAAGATTCAGAATGGGTTAAAGTTAATCACAGTTAACCCTACAATTTGATATCTACCTTTTAGCTAAAAGCAAGACTATAATATATCCTAATTTTTACACCTTTGAATGATCCCTGATTTTACATCAGGTGATCACAACAAGCTTTATAAATATTACGTAGTTGCGTATTCAATACTCATATGAGTATATCTTCATCCATATGTGCGGCATATCTCTGTCATATAGTATGGTAGTATAGTATATTCCAGTCATCGTAGTAGTTGTTGCTAATATATATAGTTGTAAAAGTTCATCTGGAGTTGGAAAACAATATAAATCCCCCGGGATGTATTATTAAATCTTGTTCCAAAACAACCAATTTTCCGTCAAATATTTCCCAATACGATGGAAATAATATAAAAGAAATTACATCCTTTTGCAATCGAAGATTAATAAATGTGTATGTATGCTTTCTCTATAATGAGGATTCTATTTCAAAATGTATGCATCTCAACAATTTTGGCATTTTTAAATTTTCGCTGTATATTTATCAGTCCAGTTACCTCTTGTAGAGTTGTACTCGTATCTAAGTCCCCTATCGGCTTCGGTGAGTTCTGCTGACGTTTACAGTGCCTGCAGAATAAGTATTTTTTATATTTTGGCTGGAAAAGGTAATAAATATATCTTAGAGAAAATTCAACTTTTTAAATTGGCTATCTGTATCGGATTATATTTTAATTAGGAAAAATGCGATTAAGGCAGGATTTTTTCACACTTCTTATTGTTTGAGGACCATATGAAGTAAACGTTTGGAGGAATGGAGTAACATTGCTCATATGGCATTCATATAAGAAGAAGCTGAATAGCGTAAATCTCAAAATAGTTTTTCAAAACAACAATACTTCTTCATTTTTGAATAGTTGATGCACGGTGGAAATCAGTTAAGATATTGGCTTCATAGATCTCACTTATTACTTATTAATTTTCTTAGTGGTATTTAAATATTAAAAAGAGCGATTTACCTTACAAAGACTAACAGACTATAAATACGATAAAGAATTGCCACTTTTGTTAATACCGGAGTTTACCGACGTTTTACCAAAGGTGTCCGTGAATCTAGTTAAACTGAGCCAGAATTTATTTCAGTAGTAGTTTTTTTTTTTAGGGGAGGCGACCGACAGCTAAGGTCATTTGCGCCATAGGGGATGGACAGGAAAGGATGAAGGATGGAGAGAAACCCGGCGTCGGCATTAGCCTACTCTTTACGAAAGGCGCCAAGGGGTCCGCAGCTTAACGTCCCATCCGACGGACGCCGTACTCACTCAAAGTGCCCTCCACCACAAAGCACCTCAAGTAGGGATCGAGATACCTCTGAAAAATATTCAACACCGCCGGGATTTGAACCCGCGCCCTCAGGGTGGCAAGCCAGTACGTTAGCCCCCGCACCATCTCGATCCCCAATTTATTTCAGAATATACAGGACCAGAATATACTGAAGTACGCATCAATAGCATCACCCAGTGGATAATTCACTCTACTTCTGCCTTCATCCAGGAAAACCTACTCTTATTTATTATTTTCTTACCAACTTGAGTTACCGTGTACTAATTTCCTTTCTTAGAAAAACTATAAGCCCTTTCAAAAAGTGGCGTTGAAATTTCGCGTTAGGGGAAGTGGAAGTGGAAGAGATCGACTGTCCGGCCACCTGCCGGGCGGCAAGGTAACTGCCTGTAGCCAAGGCAAGTGAGCGGGAAATTCGTGCATGAAATTCGTGTCTTAGTACCACAACACCGACCCTCTCGGGGAAAGGATATCGACAAGGATAATGCTGTATTTCTAATGCACTCCGCCTTGATATGTGTAATTTGCTTTGAGTGTGCAGGAAAATATGTATCAATATTGCTGGATAGGGCGAGACATAAGTTAGGGATGCTTCGGGCCACCTCTTCATTTTAGGTCAAAAGTGTAAGAAAAAGTGATTGGATAGTAGTGTAAGGTAAAAATAAATACTAGAGAGGTAAAAATGTGCACTACTTATTTCATTGTAAGAGAAGATTTTAAGAACACCATTAGATACACTGGAAATTTCATTGGGTGCCACTCACACGTTGGTAACAGAAAAATTGCATATGAGATGTGTTTGTGCCCCATGGACTCCGCAAAAATTCACCTCCAAATTCGCAACTATCTCGGAAACATCGATATTAAGTGTGTTCCCTATCAACCTTTTGGTCCGAATCTAGCCCCATATCATGTATTCCTGTCCCCCAATGCGAAGAAAAACGTTCAGGGAAAGAGTTTTTCATTATAAGCAGTCGTTGGTGAACTGAACACGTTGAAAGTTGAAACGGCTGCCGCTGACGCAATAATAGAGTCAAATCAATGAAGCTTGTACCATATAAATATTAAAAATTAAGCTAACACTATAGCATAAAATGATATTTTTGTGCAATAAATAATGTTCATAAAACATGATCTATCCTTATGAACAGTTCTCGCAGAAATATACTTTTATGGGAGAAGTTGCGTGTCTGATAACTAAAGATTCCAGACAAGGGGATAAAGAGGAACGAAACGTAGGGGATGATGACCAAGGTGATGAGAAATGTGAGTGGCTGATGGCGTGTTGCAACCCAAGAACGGAGGAATTATACATGTACCTAGACATCACCGAGGCCGGAGCAAAAGAATTAGGAGTTTCTTTGATCATTATGAAAATTAGGCATTTTTCTTGCGCTCTAATACGAGAACCAAATTGATATTGATCACTGATTCCCATATTCATTTTCTCCAATGGGCCGTCCTTCATAATAACGTAAGGTAATTGGAGGGAGAGATTGTGTGCTGTTTCATGACGTTCACTTACGGCCGTTCAATGAGTTAAGGAGAAATCCCACGTAAGGTTTTTATTGCAATAATTATGTTTTTGTAGAAAAATATATATTTATCCTGGATTACTGAGGGATACACTGTGTGATCACTAATTGATTTCTCGTTTAAGAAATATTTTAGTGTCCATTAGCCTACTGAAAGAGTATCGAAATGTGTTTAATTTCACCGTATCCGTTCTAATACCAATAAAAGTATAAGAAAAGTCTTCTCTCATGATATTGGCTTGCAAATATGTAATTGGACCGATCAGTAATCGCAGTGAAAAACACTTTCGTCTAAATTCGTTGGCGAATACAATAGTTCTTTCATTTAGAAAAAGAGCATATATTTTAAATCAATGACAATGCTAATAATTACGTAACAATCGGGAAAATTGGTAAATATGTAGAAAAGAGTCTAACGGGCCCATATCTACGTTCTTTTACTATCTCTGCCCGGAAACACAAGTCTACGCCGTCTTCGCCAATTTTCCAACTTCTTCGCTTGTAGTCTCCTTTTCATTTGTTCTGCTACTTTCCAAGTTTCCGAAATAAATTGATGCACTCTCCACAATTGTGTTACAGGTATATACTCGTACTATTCTTATTTTGGATGGCTGCTTTATCTCAGTGTTCCACAAAAAAACTGTTTTGTTACTTGCATTCCTTACATTATGCAATTCTTTATTTCCGTTGCACTGGTGGACTCTGTAATAATTGCAATTCTGAGATATTCGTATGAATAAAATCCTATAACTACTCTTCTTTGCAGTATAATATGTACTATGCTCCTGCAATTATTTTCTGTCACAAATATTTTTCTCCTTTATTTTGACCCCTCCATTGGACATATATGATACTTCAAAACTTCTAGGAAGCTTCATAAAGACCCAGTTATATAGAATCTTGAATGAGCCGATGAACACCTTAACATTAATTCTCAGATCAACGCTTTCATCCTTTTGAACTAAAACACGGAAATTTCGTACAGATTGGAAATGCCTCCTGGAGTTTCATGGAGTACTCAATAGGTGGCGGCTCTGTCAAGTCTTGGGATTCAAGATACGCAGCTTAAGGTGTGGTGAGTGACCGAGGGGTATAAATCGATAAGCTGGAATCAATCCTTTTGAAATTCACTCACACACGGATTTTGCGAAGTTTTGATAGGTTGCCATTATTTCTGAAAAAATGAACCCCGTAGTTGTATTAGCATAAAAATAGAATAGTGTAAAAGGATTTGATGTCACTCATTAAGTACATACTTTCGAAAGTCAGCTGCGGATAATGCTCTGAATGAATATTTTATGTGGGAAGTTAGAAAATGATGCTACCTTCGTCACCTAAATACCGATGTGATAAATATGTATGTAACTACCTTTGATAATGCTTCTATATTCATTGAAGACAATCGAATGAAAAAATATCTCTTTAAACTTTGAAATATGTATTCATGTAATGCATTCTCAGAACTTGTTTCGTTATTACGCCAGAGAGAATCAACATCTTTGAGGCGTTGAGGTTGGGCATGCTCTGGTCTACAGTTCGCAATTGACAAATTTATTGAATTTCAAAGATTACCGGTTGATAACGAGTAAACTTTGGTGCTTTAAGAGAAAATAATACCTAGATTTCTTTTTGAACTATTGTATAAGTTTCCTATTGAGGAAGGGTTTCGTGTAGAGAGCACTCGCAATGCAATCCCAAAAGTCCATTGAAAATGAGGATAATCTCGAGGCCCGAGGCCTACACTTGCATGACCTGACGAATCTTTCGTTTCGAATGAAAATTAACGACTATATTGCCAAAGTTTTTGCCATTTAATCATTTTACCTGAGGCGTGGAATGAGTAATGCGCGGATATTTACGAAAGTCGACTCAATTTCACTCGTTTCCAAAGGGAGAAAGAATTGTTTTAAATAAATCACAGGTCCGCGGCGATGAAAAATTAAAGCGCTTCGTCGGAGGGCGATCTGGAGGGGGGCGCGGTCAGATCGTCGGTGGGAGCGTGCTTCGAGACGGGGCGCCTACCCGTCCCCCGGCCGTCCATCCCTCGCTCGCCGGCAACTCGTCCCGTCTGCTCCGCCACGTTCTTCCCCACTATGCGCTCCTGTCCTCGCAATTCCATTTTTCAAGTCGACCCGGGAAGGAAGTGAGGCGACTCCGCCTCGGTGATGGTTCGGAAGGGTGGGTGGCCGCCGAGAGGGATGGATGCACGCACACAACACATGATTCAGCTGCGATGTGAGAAGAGAGTCAGGAGGAATGAGCAGTGCATGCGCACCGCAAATGCGTACGGCGTCCTGTCAGAGCATGTCATGAACATACTATCCGTTCGCTGCGTGACGACGAAGCGCAGTTACGCCATGCGCAAAATTTTTCCGCGTCTTCAAATTTCTTTGAACTCTCTCAGTTGCTCACACGCACTAAATCAGAGCTTTAGGAATCTTATGAAAAAAATTATATAATTCCACGGAGGAGAATCAGTCATTTGAGAAATTTTCACCATTTCGTAGAGGCTTTTCTCGAATTCTATACATTCCTCTTACTCATGTGATGCTCTCCTAAGAGTGCTTGACGTCACTCTCGTCTCTAGACGAACGTATCATCCCATAAGCATGCTTTGTTCTTTCGAAGGGCCCTCCCGCTTGGTCGGCGCGTGGATCTAAGGCACTCGGCATCGGAGGCTCCCGCTCGGGTGGTATCCCTCCATTACTTTCTCCCCTCCCACGACTGCCTCCCTCCTCGTCCGAACTGCCCCCTGCATGAGCAAACCAAGCCTCAAAACCACCTCTTGCTCGCTTCTCGTCTCCGCGTCTCGTGAATCCGCCGCGTAGACGGGACCACGCTTTCTCCCCTCTTCGCTCCTTCTCCTCCATCTTTCTCTCTCACTTTCTATGCCCGTTACTACCTTCCCTCCCTCCGTCTCACGCTCTCCCGATAGCCACTTGGCGACTTTCGCTTTCTTCAAAGATAAGTACGGCCTGGTGTGTTTCAAGCTCGACGACTGCCGCCGAACTGAGGGTAACCAAAGGAGAGACCACCCCCGGTAGTGTCTCGAAGCATGGTGTCCCAAGGCTGCGTCAATGCGACGGCATTCATATAAAATTCGTACCTTAATTTTCTTTCATTAGAATGTTAGTTTTTTCCTCAATAAAGACTTGGGTATCGTTTGGGGGAACTCCGGAGGTAATCTTGCTTGGTTGAAATGATATGTCACTTTATACAGCAAAGCGTTTACGAACGAGGTGTTAATTTTGTTACCAATGAATTCAGGAAAGGAATTTTGTGGTTTCCATGGATTTTTGCGGGAGGGTGATTTCAGAGGAAATCTCTTTTATTCATTAACATGCAATGAAATGTTTGCAAATAAAAGATATTAAAACAAATATCACTAGCAATTCATTTTAGTGACTTGGCTCGGTCTCATTGACGGGAGTTAACTGACGGAATTCTCCAATTTCCGATTCGCCAATATCATTTTTAAATTGCGGTCTACAATAGCTATAGCTATGCGGATATGACAATGCAATAGTCATTCAATGGGATTTGCTATATCTTCAAAGGAATGAAAAGAGATTGCCTGAAAAGGTAAAATATATTAAATGCATATGGGTAACGTGTCTGAAGACTTAAAAATAATGGTCCATGTTAGCTGTTATCATTAAAAACGATAGCAGTAGGAAAATGAAATACTTTGATAAATATCAATATATAACTTTTTATTTATTCTTAAAATGAAGCATTTAAGAATGCCACTTGAAAAAATATTTGTTAATTTTCCTGTAATTGCAGAGTTTCAGAAGAGATTTTAAAAATTAAATAGAAAATATTTTGTTCCATTGTGGCTTTTTTCTGAATTTTCTTCTTAACGCGCTGTAGTTACAAAATAAACACCAAAAGTTTAATAAATGGGTTTGTTGCATTTTTCTAAAAGCTAAAATGCATTATTGTGACTTATAAAATTGGATACCTATAAAGCTTCATTGTGTAAGACTTATAAAGATACATTTGGCGCTCAAATAATGATTTTCAATTATGCCCCGAGAATTATTATTTTAGTGTGCCCCTAATCAGTGAGATTAACGAATTGCACTCGACAATTTGTAAGAAAAGTTGCCCATGATATTATTTATGAGATCAATGGATGTGATTCAAGCGGAGAAAATTGAATTGATGTTCATCATTGAGCGCCACATGAAATGGGTAACCAGCCATTTCATGTGGCGTTCAATGCTGATTTCGCTATTTTTTTTATTCCACTGTGGGCCAATTTCACAGCATTTAACGGAGCGTGAAAGAGAAAGAAAACCAGTCTGATAACTCCCGCAACCAACGCGCGCGCCACTGCTATGAGTGCTCACTCAACCAAGGCTGACCTCCTCCCGAGTGCTGTGCGCCCGGTGCCCATAGTCTCGACGAGGAGTACTACACGGCGTTCTAGCTTCCCTGGCCGCGTGGGGTAAGGGGTTATGGCCGGCCGCCTGCCTCCTCACAGCGGAATGGACGGGAGGGAGGCTCTTCTCGGGCAGCCAGGCGCCCACCTCCCCTCAGCGTATTCTCGCCCGGGAGCGGGACCCTCTTCGCCATAGAAAACCCGAACTCACCGAGGATTGAGAGCCCCGCCGACCGGTGCGTTGCCACCGCCGCTTGCTGGCTGCTGACTGACCCCCCCCCCCCAGACAAGGGTGGGAGGAGGTAGAGCCTCCTCCTATTTTCCCCGTCTCGACACTCATTGAGGCGCCCATCGGGTTGATGCGAGGCATAGGGATTAGAATCACATAAAAAAGGCACAGTTATTACAATAACATTTTAAGGAAAACCAATCGGAAAACACCAACTCGCATATGAATTGGACGGGATTATATTAGATGGAGAATGTAACGTTTCGAGAGGGTTTCATATGTAATTTAAGTTAGCCTTTGTTATACAAGTTAACGAGAACTCAGGATATAACCAGTCAAATCTCATTAATAATGAAATATTTTTAATGGAGAATTAATTGATTTAAGTGTCCAAGTTAAAAAAAGTAGCTCATCAGATTGTTCAATAATTTATGAACTAATGTGCGTAGCGTTCTTTGTAGGATTTAATTAATGAGTAATTAATTTAACACTGGCAGTTTATTGAAAAAAATTTATTTATTTCTAAAATCATGTGTGCTGTACATTATTTAACCAAGTTTAAATAAATTAAAAGGTGGAATTATTGTGGAAATGACACGGACTCCACTAAATATGGTAAGGTCGAGCTATAATGGCGGAAATACATGTACGTCCAGAGCCAACAGCCGTAGCAGTGAAGAGAGTTTTCCTAGAAGACTTCCGGCCTCACCCTCTAAGAGACTTTTAACTTCCACTCTTAAAAAGAAATCGCTATAAAATTTTCAGCCGACAATATGGTTCAGAAACTGGTATGTTTGCCGATCGCAACTCGATGCTAAATGCGAAAAACTTCCAACCTTCGTAATGAAGGTATTGGCACACCATATGGGACCAGAGACAAAATCGCTTCCATAAATTTAACAATAGTAAGATAACGTGGATAAAATCGTGTAATTTTTACGGAGATAGATTGTTAAAAATAATAGTGTTTTATTGCTGAATTTTTGCTATAATTGTGTGCTCAAATTTATTAAACGAATACTTCGGTTTAACAAAGTGGATAACATAAAGCAGTTTGATAATCGGTTCGAAAAATATGCTCCTTTAACATTTACTTCCAGATTCGGAATATTTGATTTAAAATATAGAAAACTAATTTAGTTAGCCAATGAAAAACACTGAACAATAAAAGCAGAAGGGTGATGAGATTCATTTTTAAATTGCCTGTCGCATTTTATCGCTATAGAACAACTTTAAATTCGAGCACGTATAACCCTTTGGCTGACATTCAAAGTACCCTTTCTTTTCTGACACAGTGGCAAAGGAATAGTGCTATTTCTTTTGCTTCCTCTCTTAGGTCATTTCGCCGTTCATCTCCCACCTCTAATATTTTCCTATCATTCCATCAAATCTGAATTCAGATTGCAAATTCATGCTGGCATACATTCATGCGTTTTCTTTAGATATAACTTCTCTTCCCCTTTCAAGATTCTTTTAGGTTACCCGGGAAGAGAATACTGTAAATACTCAATTTAAAAGGGCCGATGCCCTTACTTGTATATACCTTTCATCGCTAGTGCACACTCTGGCTCATAATAGTAAATGATTCCTCGTTTCCGGATCTCGGTCCGACCACGAGTAGTATTATAATTGAACCTTCACTTAGTATGTAACAATACAAAACCAAAATATTTTATGTTGACATCTCGGAACCCAGAAACCACGAAGAAAAAATACGCCGAAAAGTCCCATGTACAGCCCCAATATATCATCATTAATTATCTTCCTAATAGAGATAGACTTTTGCCGGTTCCTAGCGACTATAACCTTAAGTGTATCGTGAGATTAATTCTCTTAATTGCCCTGCATTATTTCTTTCTCCAGTTCTTCATGAATTCTACCCGCCTTTATGGTGTCTATAGCTCTTTCTGCCTCTACCCTGCTAACCTACCATTCTCCCTTCTGCCACGGCCTTAAACATCACAAAAATTTTCAATATTTCCTTAATTATTTCCTTATTTCAAACTAGCGTAATTGACATCAATTCTCTCTTCTTTTAAATGCTTCTTACATCTTCCAGTTATCTTCCAATATCTCCTCTACCACTCCCGTTTTTCTCGATATAACTAACATAATATATGATCTGCACCATCTGATTGATTTTATTCCCTTCAAATTTAATGTTTGCCTTAGGTTTTGTTCACCAGAAAAATCTTACCGATTAAAAAAATATATACTTTCATATTAAACCATTGAATCGAACGAAATAGTTGAGAGAAGAATGTCGTCCTGAGTTGAATGGAAGACACTGCTATAAATTTTGCATTGAATTTGCAGTTAATTTTTACCGCCAGCACTTTAACTGTATTATTTTTAAGTCGAATTCTTCAATCACGGATTCGAGAAGACCCAGAAAGAGAAACTCTGGCCAGAGCCTCGTTGTTTTCTAGGGTTTAATCATAAACTTGCAACACGATTTGTATACACCCACATCTACCGCTTCAACGTTCGAGAGTGCCACTTCCTCCTCTTTCTTGAAGCCGCGTCTCTTCGCTTAACATCAAGGCATAACCCACCATTGGATAGATCTTCTTTCATGAAGCTACTCGAGAGATCATCCATCCATCCATCCATCCATCCCCTCTCTCGCCAGACCGGCGCCGCGTCTCTAGTTCCGCGAACGCTTTATCGCGTTCATTAAACTGGAGAGGAGTAATTAAGACTGCCGAGTAATAAGAGCCAGAGGGAGCTGGGAGCGAAAATACTGCCATGATGGCGGCCTGCCACTTAAAAAAAAAAACATCCAGCAATCTTCACTTTCAGCAATTCTTACATAACAATGGCTAGTTGAAAGGCCAATTATTCATTCGCAAAAGGAGTAGCAAACAGATTCTCTGATTGTGAGAGAGAGGCTGTGGAGGAGGAAGTATGCTCTCCGCTTCTCTGAGAACATCCAAAGGAGGCCGACCGTGGATAAGAAGGTAATGATGATAACGCGATGCGTGAGAGGCAGAGGGCAACATCACTCAAGATATCCATCCATTCATGTGGATTGGTTTCGTCCTCTGTTCTCATCATCACATTTTTTAGGGACTGCATGAAATCCAACAAGGGATTGACGGGGATATGCAATCCATTGGGTATGAAGATATAAAAAAATTAAGGCACCGAGCAATTGTTTCACCAATATGCACTGCCGTCAGAGACCACTTTATCCACTCTGTGTACTTTGACGAGTAACACCAACCAGGAACCACATTAACAAAAATGCGAGTAAGGATGAGTCAAAAGAACAGAATTATAACTGCCATAGTATCAGAGCAGGTTAAAACCCACAAAAATCAATCATAAATCAATGAATCGGGGCGTCATTCAAGAAATCAACCATCAATACCAGTCTCTTAACTGTAATATTACACTATTAAATACCCTTAACCAACAAAATGTTTTTTAGCTGGTTTTATTAATTCTTGTTGAACTGAAGGTTAACTTTAAGGCCGAATCTCAGTTTTATGACTGCTAGCTAGGCTCAAAACCGGCCGCTATACAACTCAATAACTGACAGACATTACTACAGTTTCAATGTTCACGTTCATTAATGATTAATCTTATTTGTTTATAGAATCGGATTTGTCGATAATCTCCACGTTAAGTTAATGTTCACATTGACTTACGATTAGATTTAACAAGTCGTTATAAAGTCGGACCTTAATATCACATTGAAGGGGAATAAGGGAATGGTTGCAGAGTTAGAAAAGTCATCACCATCAGCCATCAGTCGATGGATTGAGTGCTCTGCCAGTTTCGTCTACGAAGGTTCTCCAGGCATCTCTTCCTTGGTCTGCCTATGGACCGTTTTCCTCTTGGCTCGCTCCTCCATCTCGTTCCTTCATCTTGGCTTAGCCTCCATCGCTTATTTCAGCAGTCGGATGTTCATGCGTCATTTGGCTATTGCATCCAGTTTCATCAACATTCCCGTACACAATCTTTGTTGTAACAATTGATTATTCTCTTATGTATTCATTTCTCTTTCTTTAGCCGCCCCCGGTGGTGGCAGGGTAACGTCCTCGCCTGCTAACCCGAAGGTCGAGGATTCGATTTTTCCTCTATATAGGGCTTGGGGGTTAGTAATTGTCTTTTATGTAATATGTAGGGTTTAGGAGGAAAAAATAGTCGAGAAATAAATTTCTGGTTTTCTCGTATGTTGTGAATCCTATTAATTGTCTCAATAGGTTTTCCTCCTGTACCTGTATTTTTTTTCTTTCGCCTTTATCATTGTCCTTGCTTGGTCTCAAATATAGTAGGTCAGGGGTTATTTTTACTTCATAAATGTAAGCTTAGTTTCTTTCCTCACTCGCCTCTACAGGATCCTATTAAGTGTCCCACAAAACATCTCATTTAGAGTGTCTGGCTGCGAATTTATTTGTTCCTGTAATAGCTTTTTTTCATTTATCACATGAGCAATTTCCTATATAAGAGCTGACTAACTTTTCCGATATTTTGTTTTAAAAACAGTTTTTGTTCTGACTGGTTTTACTCTGTGAAAGGCCATTACCTTGGTTTTTTCATTTGATATTATATAATGTTCTCTATGGGGGGTCGTAGACGAGAGGTAGCGGATTCTGGGCAAAGTAGCCCAGCGGTAGCCGACCTCCGGCCCTTCAGGTAGACCTCTGTGGAGCCGGAGGTCTTTGGTTCGATTCCAGTAACCGGCGAAAATTTTTCTAGGTAACCACATGTTAACAGGAAATTTCGGAACGAGACAACGGGAAAACTCCACTGAAAAGTTACCCGGAACCCATGGCGAAAGGCGGCAGTTTCACCATTGGCGTAGACAGCCCAGCATCAGTTGCCACAGCTGCGGGCGAGAGGGAACTTTACGGTATTGGCTGCAGTACTGCCATGTAGAAGGTAACGGGAACCACCACATTATTCTCCCAGGAATATGCAGTCTTGAATTCAAATATAGTGGAATGAAGGGCAGTAGTAAACTAATCCTAGGATTGAAATTCTGATGATGTTCTTGAGATACTGATGATATGTTCATTGCAGATCTCTGTCTTTAAACACACGCTGTTTTTAATTTGCATGTTAGTTGACAGTTGTATCATCTAATATGACCCACGTTTTCTGAAGCCATTTTGTTCCTTCATTCTTTTGTTCTCAAAACTGGCTTCTAAGCGGAAATCTGCGGGCTTCAGATCTGGGAATTTTCCTTATCAGTCAGGCCGAAACTCTTTGGTTGTGTCAAATTTATGATTTCCAAATCGTAGAGTGATATCTCATAATTGATGGTCTGCTTGAATTCTGGGATTGGATATAATTTCCAGTATCTCTTAATAAGATGAAATAATCTTAATTTCAGTAGTAGCCTTTCATAATTCAACGGTTATTCATTTATCCCATTCGAACTCTTCGCTTTTCGGTTTCTTAGTCTGCTTTTGGCGTTATCTAGTTCTTGAGCTGAGATATTTTCCCTCGTATGTAAGCGCGCTTGTCCGTCGTCTTCATGTTTCATTTCTTCTTCTTCCTTAAAGAGTTGAAAAAATGTTTCACACGATGTGGAACTTCATTTTTTTTAAAGGTTTTCTTGATGATTCGAGTTTTCAAAAGGTGGGGTTTGATATTATTTGGAACGATACCCTGCAGTGAAGCCCTCTCGCAATAAATTATGTTCGGTGCTCTTGGATGACCTGCGATGAAGAAGGGGGAAAGTACCCGAAATCAATAGGTAGCACAGTATTTGTTTACTTGGTTGACCATCGCAGATATTATGGTTTCATAGGCGAGGGTAGCGCTCACTTAGCACTAAGCCCAACAGCGCGTGAAATTCTGAAGACATGGTTGTGCCTCCCCTGTGCCTTCTGTGATATTCCAGGAAGATCGGTAACCGAAAAATCACAGGCTTTACCCACAATTCTACCACGATCCTTAGTTTACCTGAATCGGGTAGGATTTAAAAAGAGCGGCATACAGAGCGAGAGGAAGGAAAGGACGAAGGAGAGGGAAATGGAAAGTGCAAGCGGCGGACGTTTTGACGCGTCTGTCTGATGGACTCGGGAATCACCGGACTGCGTTCGCAGGTTTGTAGATTGTCAGGTATTGGGGAGGGGGTTGAGAATGAATAGGAGAAATGTGAGTGCATTGGAATGGGGGCGAAGTGGAAGGCATAGACAACCACTTTCACGGGTTCAGGAAGATCGAGTTAACTGTTTGTGTATAAATATAATGGGGGAATATTCACTCCAAGTCGAAAAAGCGTCGAAGGATATAGGAATACCGTGGCGCGCGAGTTGGGAAAGTGAAATTTCTCGAATATTTTTGACAGGGCGAAGGAGGGGATCAGAAATAACTAAACTATACGTGACTTGGTGTGTTTCCCTCCGCCACGACGGTGGGGAAGCATGCGCTTGGTAGATATTATTTTTCAGTGAAAAGGAGGAGATGGTGAAGAATTTTCATACGCTATTGCGTAGGCTGTGAACATTTGAGACACTTTATTGCACGCAGTTAACCATTTCCTCAATTCCGTCTGTATAAATGTTGACGAATGGATAGAAACTGAAGTGATGGGCACAGGGAATGTTAACTTTTTACGACTGGACACATTTGATTTGTCAGTGGGAAGGTATCCTGGTGGGCAAAACGTTCGGCCACCGTTTCTTGTTGATACTGTGAATACACGCAA
Source organism: Hetaerina americana (assembly GCF_022747635.1). Lineage (NCBI taxonomy): Eukaryota > Metazoa > Arthropoda > Insecta > Odonata > Calopterygidae > Hetaerina > Hetaerina americana. Next base: position 28,307,867 of record NW_027286874.1, on the reverse strand, counting down.
GTGCAAGTTTAACGTAAGCTGAGTAATTTTCTGGATACCATGTCTTCCTGGGAAGCCGCAGTGGCAACAGAAAGAACCGACTCTTCTTTTGGCTGTTGTGAATTCCATCTGCAGCAGGGCACTACCTCAGGTAAGTTCTTCCCTCAACTATCAAAGCGAACTTCGCTTTTCATAGTGTGGTTGATTAATTGGTATTTTATAGGTTCAAGTTGGGTTTAGAATTTCAAAACTCCGCAAAATCTTCGTCATCCCAACATACCCTCGCGGAGCTCAATGCGTTGTTGTGCAGTAAACGTACAGTGTCTGATTTTCGATAGAGGTATATTTTATACGAGTCATTTAATGTCAGGTAATTTTACTTCACCCTCGTTTGAAATCTTATTCATATGCTACGTTTACGTTACACGGCCGCTAAGTAATCTATATTATTTGTTGCAAAAATTGACATATTTTTCTAAACCCTAACCAAAAGGGTGTGATTCGTCTTTTATAATCTAAATCTACATTAAACCCCGCAAGCCGCCGCAAGGGCGTGTGGTGGGGGGTGTTAGGTCACCACCCGTAAAAAGGAACAAAATCACATGCCAAATCAACTAATGCATGCAAATCTATACCCACGGTGGCATATACATTCATGCAAAAATCCTTTCAAATTCGTATATAATCATCTAAAAGATAATTACTCCTTAAGGTGCAGTAAGAATTTTATCCAATAACGTATGTAATGCCAGATTGCACATTTTGCGCGTCTTTCTTTTAACTGCTGACAATTATAGCATGCTTGACTTCCCTCCACCATCTACTCGAAGAATTTTTAAGGACTCGACTTTACAATTTAGCAGCAGTAGTTATTGGTGGGAAGCGACCGACTGCTGAGGTCATTTGTGACATAAGGATAGTAGGGCAATGAGGTAGAGGTAAGATTTGCAAGGGAAAGGGTGCAGATAAAGCCGATGTTGGCATTAGTCTACTCTTAAGGAAGGGCACCAAGAGGTTCACAGTGGAACGACCCATCCGATGGACGACATACTCCAACTGAAATACGCAGGCGGTCGAGATGGCGCGGTGGCTATCGTACTGGCTTCCCACCCAGAGGGTCCGGGTTCAAATCCCGGCGGTATTGAATATTTTCAGAGATATCTCGATCCCTGCTTGAAGTGCTTTGTGGAGGGTAATTTGAGTGAGTATGCCGTCCGTCGGACGGGACGCTAAGCTGTGGGACCCCTTGGCGCCTTTCGTAAAGAGTAGGCTAATGCCGACGTCGGGTTTCTCTCCACCCTTTCCTGTCCATCCCTAATGGCGCAAATGACCTCAGCTGTCGGTCGCCTCCCATAAATACTACTACTACTAAAATACTCTCCACATTGCACCCCTGGTAGGTGTTGTAAGACCTCTGAAAAATCCAGCCACCGAACTAGAGAGATGAGTTGGGGGATTTTATTTTTTATTTATTGGGGATGAAGAGTCATAACAATAAAAACAAGAGACACAAGGCCCAGGAGTATGTAGCAAATTATGTTGAAGAATTGATTGTACATATGGTAGAATTAATAGATTAAAATACATGGCAGATTCTAACCAGGTTGGCATTGGCAGGTTACATATACTTCGAATTTTAGATATTATATTAAAATCAGTGGAGACATGCTATTTGCTTTTTAAATAATGAAGAGCTAAGGCATTTGTATTAGAATATCTGAGATAAAAATAATTTGTTCTCTAGAGATTTCTTTCTTCTTCCTTTTATTAGGATGAAGGAAAGCCTATTGCCAATTCCATACCCTGGCATCTTGTATCAGTACCATTTCATGATTTTTTAAGGAGTGAATATGTTTTTTATTGTATAATCTAATTTGATGCAATTGGTAATTAAAAGAAAAGAGAATGTAAACTTCATGTACTCTTAGGTTTAGAACAAACTAATACAGAAGCCATATGTGGTACCATATATAATACCATAGGTACCACATACGCATACATGTAGTACGGGGAAAGGAACTACCCCATACACTAAACACATTACCTGGGTTATATACAAGATAGGGTTTATCCTCACATATCAAAACAACCATTGAATTCATTACTGTGCTTTTAATAATGCTCTATAGTATACAAGCAAAGAGTAACATTTCTCAGCATTTATTGCAAAGCAAAAATAAAAATGGTAAAATTGTCAGACAAATTAAAATCAGTTTCTGTACTTCATCCTGAATTTAAGGGGGAGAAGGAAAGCATTTTAACTACTTCGTATATTAAGTAGGAAAGTTTTTGGCTGATTAGTTATCTCTCATATTATTACACCATTTTGGAGCTAATTGAGAAATATTAAAAATAAATATTTCGATCTATAAAATAATATTGGTTGAATGTGATCCCATATTAATGTGGAGAGAAGTAAAAATACTAAGAGAAAATTTCACAGTCTATATATAAATATGAAGCTAAAGTGATTTTTCGGGTACCAGGTCTTCCTGGGAAACCGTAACCGGCACAGGGAAAGGAACTGGCCCCCCTACCCTGATGTGTGGATTTCACACGCCGTATAGGGCTTAGTACTGGGTAAACTCTACCATCACCTAGTAAACCGACCTTCGGGTTAATTACTGTGTTTATGGTTTTTATATAAACATGAATTTTCTTTTGACCTATCAATGCCATCATTCTGTGTGCCTTACATGCAAATATCCCTCTTCCCACTTCACAAATGTCTTTATGAATTTAATTTAACTTCAAATTTCACACTGACTATACCTGAATTCCAAAACCTTGGTGAAAAAATTGATATCCTAGAAGAAATGGAGCTGGTACTTCATAGCAAAGATCGCTCTTCCTCACAAATGAGTACGTTTCCCCCTGACACTCATCCCTTATGTCTGTCTCTCTCACCTATCATTACCCCCGCTGATCGCAGGTTACCGTGTAAATTTCAAAATGCCCATAATGTAAGAACTATGCAACTGTCATTGGCTACTTTATATCTGCCTCCTTGTTCCTTCCTAGTATCACCCCAGCAAATAATTCCTACCTTGTCACTGATGTCTCCAAGCCACACTGCCCCACCCTCCCTTCTCTTTACTTCCTACAATTACATTTATCTGTGTGTTAGAAATAGAGAACACTGAACAATGAGAGTGATTCATTCAAATACATGATATATAAAATATTATTATCATAATTACACATATTATTTTGATGAATTATTTGTGACATTTTTACTCTGTATTTTCATTTCTTTCCTCATGAAGATGGAATTACATTAAGTTCAGATGTGTTCAGTCAACTTGAATTACAGTCCATTTGTGGAAGAGTTTCAATTTGTTAAAAAAAATAAAAACAAATTTTGTTTTATTGGGTAGTGATGGAATTCTGTAGGACAAGATGGCTTAGGAAAAACTTAGATCCGGGTCATCACTGGTGTAAATGTAAAATACATGTTCCATAGGATTACTTACATACTGAATGCTACTGGGGCCATAGATATAAAGTGCCTCTAATTGATTCAGAGAACAAAATTACATAACTTGAAAAATATCAATCGTCACTTCCACTAAGACACAGGGCATAATTAAAACTTCATGTTAATCAGTAATCATCATTCAAATATGTGTTCAAGTGTATTTATTTGTATGGTAATTTGATTTAAAAAATATAAGATGCATAATAAATAGATAACATTCAGTCTATGCATACCTTAGTTATTGTTCTTGATTCATCAAAAAGTAGAAGAGAATATGTATTTTGCAAGAGGTAAAAAAACTTATGCTAGTACACAGAAATATAATCTGGTTTCTACGCTCCCTAAGGTAGTTAATTTAAAGGCAGTGAGATAATTGATTCCTAGAAACAATTTATAGTTTTAAAATTAGTTCAATGTCGTACTGTGGAACACATTATATTGATAACTATTATTCATAAAATGATCAGAAGGATAGAATATAGGTATAGATACATATATCCCCAATATTATATATATATATATATATATGTATATATATATGTATATGTATATGTATATGTATATGTATATGTATATGTATATGTATATGTATATGTATATGTATATGTATATGTATATGTATATGTATATGTATATGTATATTTATATTTATATTTATATGTATATGTATATGCATATGCATATGCATATGCATATGCATATGCATATGCATATGTATATATATATATATATATATATATATATATATATATATATATATATATATATATATATATATATATATATATATATATATATATATATATATATATGTATATATATCAGAAAGTTTTGTGAGAACAATAATCAAACAGATTTCCCACTCCAATTGCAACTTACCGATAGACCCCATCTGAACACAGAATTTAAAATTAATGCTATATTCAACATATATTTATTTTTGTCGATCAACCAAGAATATCTATTTATGGAAAAATTCATTTATAACTAGCACCATGTAACACAACTTAAAACTAAGTCGTGCTTGTGCAATGTTGCTATGGGATCTCTAGTGTACTGGGCTGCGTGCTGTGCCTGATAATGGGAGATGCAAGGCTTCTGTAGTTTTTATCTCACTATAAATAAAACCAAACCAGTTAAAATAGGTTGTGATTTAGACATATGTTAGTAGTTAGTTATTAGTTGCGATTTAGATTGAGATGTTGAGATTAGGACAGGGAAGTTAGAAAATACAAAACAGGGGATGCAGAGAGGAAATTTACATATTTTAGGGCTGTGCACAGTGAGATGGAAGATAGAAGGGATTACTGGAGTGATACTTGGATTAAGTGTAGTGAGCATACAGCAAGTGACTGATATAATATAATTAGTAGGAGTAATAGCGGAAACCCAAACTTGGCCATTGTTCAGGTCTACATGCTGCCAAGAAATTAATGGGGAGGGAGAAATAACTGGGCAATAAGTGGAAATAATTGTGCAACTAGAAAGAAAAATTGATAGGGATGGGGGATTAGAACACAGGTTGGCAAAAGGAAAGTGTGTGTGAGGTAAGACACTATGGTTTAGGAATCAGGAATGACTGAATAGAGAAAGCAATAGAGATCCGCAGGAGACAGGGTTTAATCTCAAGACACAGTTTAAAACTCCACAATATGCTTAGGTATATATTTTAGAAAAAGGCCTGAGGATTCATAAAGATATCAGTTGGACAGTATTATGATTAAACGTATTTATGAAGAGTGTAATTAATGCAAACAGTTGCCAAGGACCAGAAGCTATTTGAAATCATAATTTAGTTACCATGAAGTGTGAAATCAGATTCAAGAGGATAAAATAGGGGAAGCAGGTTAGAAGAAATGCAATGTAGAAGCTTCAACCAGGATGTAGGGAGTTTCAGTGGGGAGTAGGTAGGGAGTATCAGGAGATAGAGGAAAAAATTATGAGTGAGATCAGTGAGGCAGGTAGTATGAAAGAAAATGGGAACATATCAAAAAAACAAATATCGAAAACCAAAGAAACTATTGGGAAATGAAAAGGAAACTATGGATTACAGATGAGATGATTAGGAAGATGAGAGAAAGAAATGGAAGAATATAAATGCAGAACCTGGCAGACCAAGTACAAAGAGGTAAAAAATAAACTGAGATGGAAACTAAAATTGCAAGAGAAAGGAGTTGGAAGATGCAGTACAAGGATATGGGAAGTTTGCAAAGGAAGGGTGGAGTAGGAAAACTCTACAGGAAGTTGAAAGCACTGTCTGGAAGTAACAAGGGAAAATCAGTGCACAATTTCTAAGATTACTTAAAAAAAATATTCATTAAAACAGGAAAGATTCAAAAGGGATTAAAAATAATGCCTAGAGGGTCTCTACAGTTAAGATATTTAGCCAGCAATCCTGGGTATAGGAAAAGAATACAATGTAGATAAGGATAACGTAGGCCCATGATAACTTGATAGTGAGATAGAAAGGGCATTGGGGGAATTGAAATCAAATGAGGCCATGGGGCAGACAACAATCTCGTGGAACTACTGAAAGGTTGATGAAAAGGTGGATAAAAGAGTTTTTATGGACTAATTTTTAGTATTTATGAAGAAGGTATTTGACTAGAAGACTTTGTACGATCAGTGTTAGTTCCTATTTGCTTCAGTGATTTTAAGGATCATCAATAAGAGGACGGAGAGCAGGGCAAGTGAATACTTAGGATGATTAAATTGGATTGAGGTAGGATGTTTGGATTCATGCATAAAGAAATAGCAGTAATGAGGTCACTGATACAGAGAAACATAGAATATGAGGGTAATCCCAGAAGTACCCGACCCAACAAAGAAAACACAAAAATTTTGGAAAAAAATTTATTTTCCAACATAATCTTCTTTCAGCTCTATACAATTTTCCCAGCAATGTTCAATAAGTTCGATACCCTTTTTATAATAAGAACTGTCTTGCTCCTCAAAATATCCATTAACTGCCAACACCATTTCTTCACAGTTGGAAAATCTTTGACCACTGAGCCATTTTTTCAAGTTTGCTGACAGAAAATAATCCAATGGGGCTCAGGTGTGAGAGTTAGATGTAGAGTTTGTATGGGCAGTTTTAAAACAGGGGTGACCATTATCAGCTCTCCTCTTCAGCATGTGAGTGGAGGAAATAGTTGGGAAGAGGCATAGGAGAATTGGAATAGGATTGAAAGTCTGTGAGAATTCATACAATCAGGTTTGTTGATGATCAAGCTTTAGCTTGCCAGTCAATCAAGGGGTTTCAAGCATCACTGAGTACATTAGAAAGTTAGTGAAATTGGTTTGGGATAAGGATCTTTTTAAGCAAAGGTAATGAGATTTTTGTGGAAGAGGAAGGCTAAGTTAAATATGAAGGAACCACTTTTCTCTTTGCTGCCTGTGGTTTTCCAGAAAAATCTGGTGGCTGAAAGTCACATAGCTTGGGTGAAGCTGAGAGCACCCTGAGGTATCAACTAAAACTGAAGTTGGGCCCTTAGGATATGGGTTTACTCACATACCTGTACATTTCTACCCACTGAACAACAATATCCTCTCTTATAGGTATTTGAAATTATTTTTAGCCAGATTTTACAGGCAAAGACAAAAAACTATGCATTGATTTGTGTAATCCACATAATATCAACCACAACTCTGCTACCATTCATGCATATTTTATTTTCTCCATCTTTCCTACCATATTTCACAAATATTCTTCCAAGAAATACAATATCTTCTACATGTTCAATTGCTTTGCTGGTTATGCTCTATATGCAGCCATATTCCGATAATCAGTTTAAACACATTTCATTTCATTTTGGATACACTTACCCTCAATACCATTATCTAATCAGAGCTTCCTGTTTATGTTCTGGGGTCTTAATCAGCAATGCTGCATTTTTAGTATATAGAATAATATGTTGCTTTAAATCTCCAATAAAATTTCTAATTTTCTCTGGCAGAGCCACCTGTGAACCAAGCCATTATATTGAAAACAAAGTAAAACATTTTGTCACATTGAACCAAATATATATACATATAAAATTTTATATGTATACTTTCTTAAGGAATTTTTGTTCTATTATGTTAAATCTTACTTTCTCAAGTTTCTTTACAAATGGCACGAAAAACATACGTGTACAATAATACAAGTACATGATTGAGCATAAAAAATTATCATAACACGAGGGTATAAAAGTAAAATATATATTATGAGCACTTTGGAAAATAGAAGCGTACAAAATTAAATAATATAATGCAAAAATGAAATAAAATTGAAGAATCACCTACACCTTACACATTTTGCTTTTTATTGAGAATACCCAAATGATTTAAAAAAATTGGATTATTTTCATGGGCTTACTATCAAAATTGACAGATAGTCATCCTAACATACACAAGCTATTGGGTCCAGAGGGGTAGAAAATATGGTGGTGCATAATGGATTCAGTTGGTGGAGGGTTAGAGGGGCAAAGTTCAAACAGAGAATGATGGAGGTGGAGAATATTGAAATGTGATGCTGATGTAGGGGTTCTTGGTTTGGTATTTTTTGGAAAGTGGTGAAGATTGCCACAAGGAGACTAAAGTGATTTGACAGATCTGTTCTGGCATTAAGACCATAGTATGTCAATCAATTATGGAAAGTGTTTTAAAATGAGGGGACAAAGTTTCAAAATTTTCATTTTGCTTAACAATAATAAAATAGACAATTTCAAAATATAAAATTGCTATAAAAATTCAGTTTCAATCATTGCCAATAAAATGAAATCCATGAATTCATTACCTATGAGTTCTTAAATTGGTGATCAGTTTCAATGATATGCCAAGCAGAGTTTGATTTGAAGTCCCTTTATCAACCTGTTTATATGTTCTTTTACTCCTGTATTCATGAATTTGCATTTATTTCACTGCACCGTCCGCATTATAATCCTCACAGTTAAATAAATATATTCCAAATTTGAAGAAACTGGGAAAGATGCAGGAACAGTAAATATAAATATATTTAAATTTTAAATAAATAAAAATAAATATATTCCACTTTTGTGCATGATATCCAAATCTTTTGACTTGAAGAGTAATCTCCTTTTGTCATTGGGTCTGAGTAGCAAACGATGAAAGTGTGTATCATTGATGAAAGTATTTAATAATTGTATGGGTTCAGTAGATCAAAAACAGAAGTATGCAGAGTTGGGAGGGATAGCGATATATGAATAGGTGTGATAAGATGAGATGGCAAATTCATGCTTAGTTTCTATTGGTAGATAGCTGAACCAAAGTAATTCCGATTATTTCCTGTGTACTTCATCCCTCCTACTGAAGCAGCACTTCATCTTTTTATGCTTCCAGGTATTTTTGGCACCATTTTTGCTAAATTGACTACTTTGGAAGAGGAATTGTTTGATGCATGCACAAATTTTAGGATTATTCCTTATTTCAGGCACTTAATGCTGAAAAAGATGTATGCACTCAGTAATCAATATAAGACTGTATATTACCCTACCAAATCTGCCATATTTGGATTATGAATACATTCTATAGTTTGTGAGTACATTATGTTCAGTGAATGTTTTAAAATCGAAGGCACTTTTAATTATCTACACTATCTTTTGTATGCTTGTAGGTTTGTATGCATAATATTAAAAACTTGTATGCATCATTTTCCATTCTCACGTGGTACATTTATGCAAATCTCATTGAGATGGAAAGAACATATGAAATGTATCAAAAATAGGGACCTGAAATGAAAATTTGGCATTGACTTGCTTGGTACTCGTCCCCATGGTGATCAAGATTCAAAGATTGCATAATAATGACATAGGTTGCCTGATGAATTTGTTAGATTGATTTAAAATTGTATATTGACTGGTTTGATCTAATTTAGTACTGTTAAACATAAGGACTGATTTCAACTGTACTCTCTTCATTTTGAAATTCACACCCCTCATTGTTCGACACAGGAATGACTATGTCCTTAATCCACTGCCCCCAATCCCATCGCACCCACTTTGAACTTCAAGGCTTTTTGAAGCTTCCAACTTGACATCCCATATATGCACCATCAAGAAATTCGATTTCCTCAAGCATTCCCGTCCCTAATTCCCTGTTTGAAAGTTGCTTCCCCATGCCTTAACTGAAGCCACCATAAATCTCTCTTTTTTCCCTTCCCATCCCTATATAACCCTACTATACAAGCATTCCTTCAAAACCATTGGCTAAATTTGGCACTTATGGACGACTCCCTTGTTATTTTCATTAGTTATCCCGGGAAAATGGTGTGAAAACGATGAAGCTGATTAAAAATTCTTAACGAAAAGTAGTGAAGAAAATATTTCAATGTTTTTAATTCACAATGACCTTATTCTTTAGGCTTCCATTCCATCAAGTTTCTCTCATGCCATCTTGTATTTAAATATTTATTTCTTTTTAAAGAATATACTTGTTATAAAGTAGTTGACTCGTTATGTCATTTTGTTCTCAGAGATCATTTTTGTTCTTACTGGTTTTGCTGGAAGGCCATCACTTTGTTTTTTTAATGAACATACAATGAATGGCAGAATCCAAAGCAAACAAAACAAATTATGGAGCATAAGTCAAGTGGAAGTAGATTCATAGGTAGACGACGGAAGAAATGGTGGAAAAATCGCTGATGATGGAAGAGACATAGAGGCAAATCTACGGATTGAAGATGATGGTGAATTGTTCATAATTATACAAGTTTCTTTGTGGGTGTTTACGTCCTCGACTGGAATTTTGTGTATGTAGTCTCACAGGTTGGTCCCATCTTGTGTTTGAGTGTCACGGTTTGGGAGGGGTTAGGAGGAGGGCAGGATTCGATTGAGGGGGGTGGGGGAAGGTCGAACGCGGCGTGGGGTCTCGGCACAGCGGCCGTAACGGCGATCGGCCGTGACAAGTCGTTGACTTGATAGTGGAGGAAGTCACGCAGGGTAAAAGTACCAAGATTAAGGGGCGAGGACCGTGTGTGCAATAGCTGTCGCGGTGTGCGGAGAATTGGGAAGGTGTGTGCTTGAGACGAGAATGGTTGAGGGGAGAGATGCGTAAGGGAGGCAAGGAGAGGCTGGATGCTGGGGGTCGGAAGTATCTTAACCAGTCCCATGCGTACTAATTACTCTTCGCCATCCAACACACCTAGGCACCAGTCTAGAAACGTAGTTTACTACGATTTTACGCAGTAGTTCCTTCGACGTGGTGGCGACAGGACGTGCACATTAACCGCGGTACGAAATTCCGCGCAATGGTGGATGGCTCGAGGAAAAAAAATCGAATTGCATATGGAAACAGTCACACGCTCCACTTCCTGAGCATTTACGTTCTAGTTTGGAGGTCTTGTGTCGTTATTTTGAATCCGAGTTGTCATTTCTTGCATGTAGGTGACATCCAGAGTAGTTTCAGTTCACTTGGTTATACTGACAAAATTGTCCTCGACGTATACGTCGCAATTCAGCATCCGTGGACTTGTTAGCACGTTAACTTGCACCTATTTGACGTAATGGAAAAGAAATATTATTCACCAGATTTGAAGGGTTTGCAACTATTGATTGACCTCGGTCCATGAAAAAAAGAAAATGAAGTGAGCTGAGGGAAACCGCGTGCATGGATGGTTATTTATAAAAACCTCCACAAAGGTACCCAAACGACCACGGGTTTTGTTACTCGCCGTACTAAAATATCTATTTTTGATGAGATAATTAGATAGTGTGCTCTAAATTAACACTCTATTCCACACCGATGCTTTGGAAACAGTTATGTGAGTTATAACAAGATCTTTGGTAGATAAAGGGCAATCTCCACCCAAAATTAGTTTTGCCGAAATTTTTTAAAGCTTAAGTGGTTTGCTTGATGCAAGTGTAGGACTGAATATAGAAAAAAAAGTCGATAACCTGGTATACCAATTTTAACAGAAACTTACGGTATTATAGCTTTGAACAATATTTTATTTTAAGAAGTAGCAATGATTAAATATTGAAAAATACTGCGAAAAAGACTCGATCAAGGACATTATAACGATCCCGAAATATGTAGATAGTTGATGGTCTGAGAATTTTGATCAAAAATACGCAAATGACTTAGTTTCTGGCATTTAACACGAAAAATACTGATTTGAAACGAATGTTAGGAAATATGGCGCAGATATTGGGAAAAAATCCATGTCAGCGAATTATCAAGAGCGTAAGTAGTCGAATGTATGAAATGCGGCCAAATATCTTGTTATCGGTGCTTTGAGGAGGGGGCCTATGACATCCCCGTGAATGTATGAAGTTTTCTCACGATTTTCATAAAGATATAATAATGAAGTAATATTAAATATTGAGAGACAGTAGGAATTTCGAGTCATAATGTTATTAATGTTGTTCGGGAATATCGGTAAATTAATTTTGGGGAACTGGAGCAGATAAAGGGCGAATTTTTTCATTGATTTTTTATAAGGTCAACATATGAGTCTCCCATTGACTTCAAAATCACTGGATATCCATGGGTCGAAAGGCTGTCAACCAATGGAGTACTTTAATGCGTTTAACAATTTTGAATTAAATGGTCATTTCTCGGAGGAGGAACTTTGAACTTCTCTCTCCAGGTGAAGCCGTAAGATTTAAGGAACGGCTGTTCAGAAAATAAATAGCTTAAAAATCTGAAGCAAGAGTTAAAGAGAGTTAAATTATATGATGCTCTAAAAAGTTTTCTTTCAATATTCGAAGGAGATGTAATGGGTGATTTGAGTGTAAAGTAATAAAAAAATCCCCCAAATATGATGAGAGATAAAATTAACGGCTAACATTAAAGAACTGCTTCCAATGGCGATGCTTCAAAAATAAGAACGCCAAAGTTTCTATTCAAGTCATTCAATAACTTTAATGTCAGCTCTTTTCAATTTTGATTCTTTGTTGCCAGTTTTAATTAGACAAACGTAATCCCAAAACATCAAATTTGGATATCGTAGTACACATTCAACGAAAATAAAGTGGGTCCAAAGAGCTCAGTGGGATATGAGACGTGCCGGCCACGGTTTAATGCACCGCTTCAGTTTTTAATTTTAAACATAATCGTTCAAAAAAAGTGTCATTTCCCTCTCCCTAATTTTTCAAAGGTGGCAATAGGGAGAGAAGGTTTTTAGAAAGAATAGCTCCCAGCGCCAAAAATTAACCCGGGCAGGCAGGAGGGATCAAGGGGGCAATGAGCGAGGCACCGAGAGGAGGGAAGGGACGGGGGGGTCAAAAGGACGAGGGACCGAAAATGCGCGGGAGGAGGAGACCGTTTTGTGGCGGCCACGAGAGGAGCGTAGGCGGCGGGCGGGGGTGGCAAAAGAGGGAGTTAGTTGAAGGAGATGACGTCCGGGGGGAGTTCTGTGGGGAGGGCATGGGTCATCAATCACGGCGACGCCAAACCTACCTCCCCCTCCCTCCTTCATCCCTCCGCCGCCGTCCTCTGTCTCGTCCTCCGTCACTCCGTTTTGCCGCGGGGTCGGTTCTTGATGTCGCTTCGGAATTTTTTTTTCACTCACACTCCCTCCACCCAAGTACCCCCCGGCGCCCCCATATGGAAGCCTCCCTTCTTTCCTCTTGCCATCCCTACAAACCGCCGTGCACCCCCGCGGCCGAAAGGGAAGTGGTAGAGCATCGCAAGCACCCTCGGGACGTTTGACGTGGCCGCGTTTAAAGGGTCGAGGAATCCCCCCTTTCCACGAATCAGCCGAAAATCGACTTTCACGTGCCGGGGTGACTCAGTTGGACAGCGCTTCGTTCGCATCTTGACTCCGAATGGTCCGAGGTTTATGTCCTGGTGGGAAAGGGATCCTGCTGAATCGCCTTCCACCGACTTGCGGCGAATACATTGCAACAAAAATAATTATTTCGCCTCGAAAAGTGGTAAAATGGTATGACGCAGGAAAAACCTTGTATTGAAAGTCAAATATTTCCGCGAAAGCCCGTCAATCAGTAATTCGATCGGTAAATTTTGGTGGCATTAACACCTAGCGTTCTAAGATGAAAGAAATACTTCCTTTCTAAGTTAACATAACCCCAAATTCTATCCACATTATTCTAATGTCAAGTTTAACGTCTTGTTTATTATTATTTAAACTAATATGCCTGCGTTGAAGATATGAAGGTACACGCCTCACTTTTGGAAGCTCTTAAACTTTATGATGGAAGCTATAAACTCTTTGATAAATTTGAATTTGAACCTGTTTCAAGAGCCTTATATTTTTAAAAATACCCGAACCAAAGGGGTAGATCAGAGGCTTGGTAAAATAAAAACAAACATTTGGTTACGTGTTTTCAGCCGGCATGACTCGGAAACTCTCAAAAAATATAGTTTATGACGTAAATAAAATACCTTTTTAGATAGCCGTATTATACTAGTAGATAACTTAGATTTCATTTTTAGTTTTTAAATGGAATTCTTTAATGTACTCCTGAATGAGAGTAGCCTTATTATATAACACGTGCGTGGGAAATTGAAACAAAAATCAAGCTTAACTGTTCATTCATTATAGAAAATAAAATTATATCATTCAAATTTGGAAAATTGTACATAAATGGACGTAATGTACGAGCACATCGTATAATGTTTCGGCTTTGGCTTACTTAAATATGAGCGAATTTTCTTCAGTTCTTTCGTGTAAGATTATGAAAATTTCTGAATTCAACTAGATAGGATAGTTTCTGCAAAAATGTTCAATATTAGAATTTTCGAAATCACTCATTTTTAAATAGGACCTTTTCTGTTATTTTTACAGGATTCTCTTTCATTGGTGTTCATGTTTCTGTTAATGGAATTACTGTCATCTAGTGAATCATTTTATGTAAACGTCTCTCTAGCAACAAATACGACAAATGAAGGGTTTCTGTTATTGGATTGATGTACAAAAATGTTTTACTAAAATATCCATTTTTGCAATATTCCAGTTGAAAATTGTGTATGCAGCATGTGTTAAATTCACTCAATATGTTGTCCACTCTCCCTTCGTCTCACTTTCAGTCTTAGCATCTCGTGTATAATAGGAAGCCTTCTACGTAGGTCGCACAATTACTACCTCTTAATGGTGTTAGAGATTGCCAACGAGAGGTTCCAAAATACTCTTTCTAATGGTTTAATATATATCAAACTGCGTAACGTAGTAGCTCAGTCGGTAGAGCACTGAGCTACTGGCTGGAGGACCTGGGTTTGATCCCAATTGACGCCTCAGAAAACCCTCAACTGCATTCAAGCCGTATAATTTAATTCTTGAAGATTTTTTTTATTTCTATTTGTTTAAGATATAATTTGTGAGTAAAAAGTTGAGGGAAATGAAGACTACCTCGGGGAGTTCTCGCAAAACCCCAAGATAATCTAATTTGCTTTCCAGTGCAAATCTACTGCTGTGTTTATTTCGTTGACTTGTATCTGATTGCTATACCGTCGATGGTAGAGAAGCGATCAGATGTGTCAATATTCGTTCATAGAGGCGTGAGCTTTTAGATACAAGGCAATCCAGACCGTGGCCCAGCGAGTTAAGACACTTCAATGTGTACAAAATGAATAATGTTGCATAGTTTTTCACGTTCAAGTCTGAAGATAAAGCACGGCGATAAAAGAGCTTTGCTGTCACGGGAATGAAGTCTCACGTGGCTGGAATGAGAAATAAAATTCTCCACAGAGTTAATACACCAGGCGATTTCCGTAGTAACTTGGAGGAAGCGATTCAGGGCTTATGGCATGTTTTGGGAAAATCTTCTTCCAAACTACGAGTACACAATCCCAATTTCAGTAGTGTATACAGGCTACATGAGTACTCTACCCTGAGAAACAGAAGGGAAGCTTCATAGAGTGAAGGAAAATCATGCCTGATTCCGTAAAGGGAATTTAGGAATCCGTACCGTGAAGAATCTTTTACAAACCAAACATTTAATTGACTTCGTTCCTGAAATTTTAAATATCGGGATCATAGGACCTACACCGAGAGAGTACCTCTCTGTGGTCAAGACTGGACGCTCTTGAATACTTGGAGGCTCTGGATGATGTGAATTCTAAATGGAAAATTTCTTGATGACATCTTGGTTAGCTCCAACTGACCCCTCCTCAAACTCTCATGCCTCCAATCACTCCCCGTCGATCAATCAACGCAACCTCACATCCCGCCTTATCCTTTACCTCCTACCAACTATCCGAAGTCGGCTCTTTTTATTCCATGACTTTTCCAACCGGTTTTCCTCTCAACTCCCTTCCCGCCACCACCAAACATCCCTGTATCCTCCCCAGGGGGGGGCGGTGCAAGACATGACATATTCTGTATTATTTTACAAATGAAAATGACGGAATGCGTCAGGTCAGTTCAAGTAAGGTTAGGATGTCAAAAAAAGATTTACGTGTGGAAATACCAAGTGATTCACCAATTTGAGTTTCAGTGAGGCATACTGTTTTACACTTGTGTAGTTACATGTTCTCTAATTACGACTGAGGTGACAGGCGCATGGAATGTGGCGTGGGACATAATCTGTGTGGAAGATTTCGTTAACGCAGTCATCATATTCAGTTTGGTTCTTTCCCTTACTCAAATCCTTCCTGAAGCGCGAGCAAGAAATTTTTTTTGGTGCCAATTGATGGAAAGCTACAAAAACTCTCTGTGATAACTTTCATGCAGCGCATTTTATCTTCCACGTAAACATTAAATGGTTCACCACTCCCATTAATAAAGACAACAATCTGTTCACTCCATTACTCTCGAGGAAATCCCTCTCGAAACTTTTTCAAAGGAACCGGGACTAGAGAAGAATGTAATGACATTACAGTCCAATCTTCCAAGGGTAATAAATATTAAACCTTTGGAGAGGTTAATCAGCAGTAAAACCTTGCTTTCCAGCTGCACGTTGAAAATTTTTTATAGTTTTAACAGTAAAGTTAGGTGCGTGTCACTCGTAGTTGAAGGACCAGAATTAAATACTTGCAGGATTCTACAGAGAAGAAGGAGAGAATTTGAATATTCCTGAATGAAGTGGAGGAGGTGGATATTCATCATCGTTGGAAACCTCGCCTCTCGATGGCAAAGGAGTGGCAATATTTCTTCAAAGATAAAGCTAAAATGATCAAAATTAAATTATTACCTGACGGTAGACTCATTAAGTGGTAGGTCAGGGAACATTTGGCGTATTTACTCACGGAATTCAAGTGTCCTTTTTGCAAAGTATTGATGCAATGTGCATGCAGCGACGTGGAAATCTAGTAGAGTACCAATGAGAACTAGAGCTTAGTCTCTACCTGGGGGTTCCGCGGGTTAACGGCGTTTGATATTTCTGAAAACTCAGAGCTGAACCTAATATATGCATGTTTTTTTGGAGCGGTTGGCGTCACAAATAGCAGAACTAGCGCGCTACTCCGAACGCGTACATTTTGCATACCGTAGGCACATGGTGATTTCCATCCCCAACGAACAAAAAAACCTTCGGGTTGATGATTGCGGTTAGATGCGAGTTTGAATCATGAATAATCTGTTTTTGTGTATTGTTATTGCGACATATTTTAGGAGAAATTATATGTCATGTTCCGTCGTATCATGGCCATTTTGACCATGTACGACCATTCGTACATTAATCTACTTATCGACTTGTTATATAACAACTAAATTCCATTTACTGACTCAATGCAAAGCAAAAATTTGCAGCAGTCCAATCGCGAGCTTGCAAAAAATGCCTGCCTTGACTATTTCTTACTTAAATTTGATAATTTTGAAATGAAATAAATCCTGCGGAGAAGGGAACACAGTCCCCGAGTTAACTTTTGAGAGACGGGTTTTGAGTCACTTCATATTAGTACTTCTCACCGTCAATTCTGTACAGTGGAAAAATTAGACATCCGTGAAATAAAATATCATATTATGTAAGATATTAGATAGATAAGATTTTTGGATCCACAAATTTACGTTTTCATGCCGGTACTGAAAATCGATCATATCTCTCATCTGCCGGCGGCGCGTCCTTTTCTTGTAAATCTTGCCTCCTGAAGAAATGCATGTTGGATTTAGGGCACTCTTGCGTCATGGACTCCGCCGTGGGCCACCCGCGGCCATTCATCCCTTCCGCATTCGTCGCTCCCTTCCGCTAATCGCACCCTCCGCCCCTCCCCTCTCTGGTCGACCAACTGGCGGCCCCCTTGCCACCAAATCTCCCACCCATCCCGTCTCTTCCTCGTTCCCTCTCGTTCCATTACCGGGTTTGATCTCATACCCCGCCCCTTCCCAACCCTCAACTATCCCAGTTTTCGTCCGTCCTCTACTTCCCCTCCACTCCCAGCCCCCCGATATTTCGACTGTCATCGTGTCTTCCTACCCCTTCGTCCCGTCACACTCTCCTCATCCTCTCCCCCTCCCTTAATCCTCCCTTCATCCCACCGACCACCACATTGCCTGCCCGCGACACCCCTCTCCTTAGTTCTTTTCTCCTCCTGCTCCTCTTTCCCCCCCACCCTCTCATCCCCCTGTCGTCAAAGCACCCCATTTGGGCATTTCTCTTGGTTCATCCGTTTGACGGATCGGGGAGCGATCGGTATATTCTCAAACGGGATCATGTTCCCGGCGAATGTTTTGATGCGCTGTGAATGCTAACATGCGGACGGGGATAAAGTGATTTCTGCCCTTATCATTGTGAGCCCTGTTTCCCTGTGGGGGTGTTTTAAAGGCGATTCTTGTCTTTATTTACATCGCGGCGTTCGAAGTTGGATGTAGATTCCGCGCATGCTTCTAGGGATTATTAAAGGACGGGTGGAGCCAATGTTCCTTCGATTACCACTGCCTATGGCATTATCCCATTAATCAGAGGATTCGTTTGTGCCAGCTCTCCAAACTACCCTGTTGTTCCCTGCCAGTCCTTTCATTCCCTCGTAGTCCCCTACAACGACGTTTTCCAGTTTCTACTTCTCCTAGCCATTCCATGTCCATCCTCTTATCATTCTAAAATTTGTCCTTTGATATTGTCTACATAAATATGGCTCCTTAGGATGTGACCAATTTAATCAACTTATCTTCTTGTTAGCGTTCTCCATAGGCGTCTCTCTTGATCCACTCTCTTCGAATTAGGTCTTCATTTGTGACTCTGTCTATCTATTATATTTTCATCATTCACTAGTAGCACACATTTCCATTGCCTCTAGTCCTCTTTCCTCTGCCGTCCCTATTGTTTTTTGTTGTCTCAGGCGTAACTTTATGGAATTTGCATTACATATTGAAATGAAATGATTTACTTTGTAATTCCACACACTTTATTTTAAAAACACGACTCAGGTTTCGACGTTGAACGTCATCATCAGGTCTGATGATGACGTTCAACGTCTAAACCTGGGTCGTGTTTTTAAAATAAATTGTGTGGAATTGCAAAGTCAATTATTTCATTTCAATATGTCCCTATTGTTCACGTCTCATATGCATAAAAATATAAAATTACATTATACCAACTCTTAGCAATTCGCTTCTTGTTATCTATGCTAGCACTGTTTGCCATTTGTATTTGTTTCTTCTAGTAGATTACCTTCTTCGCGGCTCTTATTCACCTGACTATATTCTTATTGATTTTTCCATCGCTAGTGATGTTGCTTCCAAAATAGCAAGCCCATGGACTAAAAAGTATTTCCCTCGGTCTCTGTGATGTAAAATTGGGGAGCCTTTATTGATATTTGAGAAAGTGATTCAAGTTTAATTGCCAGTTTACTGACGAATATTTCTTAGGGTTTCGACGCATTTACATTTTTTGGAACCTCAAATTTTCTCCACACAAGAGTATGTGTTGTGGATAAATTAATAACGTGATTTAGGAATACCTACCCTTGATCTGATTTTTTTCATATATTTCAGTTAATATTGGTTATTGAATATAATTCGCATTCAACTCGTTTGTTTTCACAACACGACATATGATCCAAAGGCAACGACTGCTTTTGGGTGGCATTGGTATTTTTTTGGTGTAGACTTCGGCTTCCCCGGGGCAAGATACACGAGTGAGAGAGGGGCGACGGGCGAAAGAAGGAACAGGAAGGGTGGTAATCAGTGCCTCGTCAAGGAAAAGTATTCAACCTCAAATGAGTGGTGGCTCTGGTGTAAAATGCCTCAATATCACTGCAGTATCACTGAATCTTTTCCGGGCCCAAACTCGCTCAGTGCGTTTCATACTTCCACAGGGAATTCCAATTCTCAATATATTTGAAAGTGGAAGAGTTATGGTGACGTAAATATATAATCATGTGTTATCAGTTGACCGATTGGTTTGCAGGATCTTCCCATGCTGTTTTCCTTCGCAATTATTTTTGCGTATTTCCTTGCGCAGATGTCAAGCACAGCCTGATAATTGTCGTTTATAACCTAATGCCGACTTACCTTCATGCTTACTCTTTCTGTGTTCCCTTCAGCTACGGCCTAAATAGTTACAAAAATATATGGACATCATTAAGTAACAAAAGATAAAGGCTGAAGTTATTATCAGATTTTTTACGCTGGTCCACTACATTCCATTTTTTGATTTACAGGTTTCGTCCGGCAAATAAGTGTACTGAGCTCAGGAAAAAAAAATTATTACACTTTTACATATCTTAAGCTAATATTCCTCAAAATAGGACCCTTGTGAGTCGATACACTTGTTCCAGCGGCGTTCCCATTCCTGGAACGCTCCCGCGAAGGCATCATCGGGAACCTCTCGAAGACACGTCGTCACGGCCTCTTTGACGGCGTCCAAAGTCCCGTATCGCGTTCCTTTCAAACTCCTCTTTATCTTCGGGAACAACAACGTTCTCTAAAAAATGTGGATCATTTTTGCAGTGATCCGCAAGTTGTGTCGCGATTTCCAAACGATTGAGTCTTTGATCATCACTGAGCACTTTCGGCACCAACTTTGCACAAATTTTTCGCATCTGTAATTGCTCCCTAATAATCTCGTGCACTATTGTTTTTGGCACATTACACTGCTCTGCTATCATCCGAACACTAAGACGACGATCAGAGTTCAGTACATCGCGAACTTTTTGCACATTTTCGTCGGTGAGTGTCGTTGATGGGCGTCCAGGCCGTGGTTCGTCGTCGACCTCTTCTCTGCCCTCCACGAACATCTTGTGCCACCGAAAGATCATGTTTCTGGACATGGCTGACTCCCCGTAAGCCTGGTTAATCATACCGACAGTTTCGGTAGACGATTTCCCAAGCTTTACCGCAAATTTGATGGAATAACGCTGCTCCAAAAACTTCGGCATCGCGTTCCGTGACGTGGGTCGAAGCGTGGAGGTTCGCGTTAACAGAGCTCCTCACTACACCACAGCTCAGAGCCGACTGCCTTTTTCAGCGTCGCTTGCCAACATACTCCCCTCCAATCGCAGCCCGTCAGAGCGGTGCTGGGCGCGCCTGGAGCGGCGGGAAAAAATCAGTACACTTATTTTCCGGACGAACCCTGTATTTTTCATTCAAACACCGTTTTATCCACTTAAGTAAGTGAATAAATTTATACGAAAGATATCATATATACTCTAAAAAATTATTTCGTCCAATTATTTTCATTTAATTTATCAAATAGAATTTATTTTCAAATTGCGTATTTAAATTAAAATGAATTTATCACTAAATGTAATCAGATTTAAGATATGTTAAGGGCGAGAGAAAAAACATACAGACACCGCCTTTGGTGAAGAAAGGATATTATATTAATACGCCACGAATTCACGAATACAACTAACTATTCACTATTTACTATGAATATGAATTCCTTTTCCCATGAGGGACTTAAATCCTGAAGTCGGATTTGAATCCCTGTAATTACTAGGCTATTTACGGAAAAATCATAAATAATTTAAAGTTCTCGGTTGGACATCTTATGCCTCAATTTTTAGCAATTATTTTATCTCTCAGTGTTTGTCTCTGTTCAATAAATCAATGAGTGACTGAAGATGATATTCCGTTTAAACTGAGATAAACTACACCAAATGACTGTAAAACTGGCCACACTAATGTTGCATATCTTATATGAAATGAAAAAAACTTTTCCAATTTTTCACTAGAGGGCGAATAAGGCATAAGACGTATGCATGTGATACAGTAAAAAAATAGTCACTTTTGGACCGTCCATCATGCTAAATCCAAAATGGGCGATTTTTTTTTCCAATTATTTCCCTCATCTCCATGCAAGCTGGTATTTGTCATCACATTTCTCAGATTCTGGGTATCGGTACTCAGTGTGCTGTGGCAGCACTCATGATTTGATGAAAAATGCAAAGGTATTATTATTATATAAATATATTATGGAAAAACTGTATGAACTACTGATTTAAGACGATCAAGATTCAATTATTTCTAGGAAAATCCATAGTACACCGTTAAATTATCAAAGGGTTTGGTCATTGTCAGTTATAGCCTTTGGAAGGGAAGCTAAATTCATTGAAAAACACTTCCGAACAGACCTAAGGATTGCGTTTTTCATTTGACTTTTATATATATCAATAGAACATTTATCTCAGAGTGAACCGGAGTGGAAATAAGTGAAACAGTATTTTCTCTCGAATTCTCTCTCTTAATATTGCATATACTACCAAAACTACTATCAAATCATTATTATTGTTATTATTATTATTATTAATATTAAGTAATCTATCGGTTAAAGTAGGTTTTAGATGGACACAACCACCAAATAAATATTTTGGGACTACTAACAAAACACAATCCAGTAACCTACTCTAGATCAAGTCCCTCTTCATCTTTGTACTTCGTTCCTCCCTTCATCTCGTCTAACATCCCTATCCTGTTCCTTCCCTTTCCTCGTTTGCCTAACATTCTCCCCTCTATAACAGAGTTCAACATCCCAATGCCGGTCAACACGCCCCTCATCCATTTTTCCTGCCTCCATAGAATTTCTCCCAACAAACCCCTCTCTTCGCCCACCATACCAAGTACTTCCTCATTTGTTTTCCTTTCGGTCCGTATCATCTTCTCCATTCTTCTCCACACCCACATTTCAAAAGTCTCCAATCTACGTCTATCCTCTTGCTTCAATGACCACGTTTCCGCGCCGCACATAGCTACGCTCCTTCTAGCCGTTGTTTTTTCTATGTTGACTGCGCTTCCTTCTACCTCATTATTCAATATTATGGTAACCCCTCGTTGGCTCTCGTCCCCGCCGCTGTATGTTATTCTATAACTATCAATTCAGTAATCCCCGCTATCCTTCCATCTCACCTCGCATAAACCTAAAATATCTATATTTCCTCTTTCCATCTCTTGCTTAATATTCTCTAATTTTCCTGTTCTATCATTCAAAGTCCCTATTCTAACTAAATTAGTTTTCTTCTTCTGCATCTTCTGTCCTGCTTCTGTCGGTTTTCTTTCGCAAGGGTTTCTTGAGATAAGCACGGAAGCCTTGCCTCTCCCGCTGCCGGGCACGACACATGGCCTATCGGACCGAATCCCGTATTTGCCAGGACTCGTATTCTCTATATTATCCATCATTATATTCTTGGGAATTATAATTAGGTGGTTTTCCGTTGCCTTCATCAATTATGTTTTTAACGTGGCACCATCACTCAATGGGCGCCCCACTGTTGTCAGACGCCTTTGCATCCACCTCACTGAGGAACAGACGCTGCGTGGACTACCTTTCGTCTGGCTCCCAACCTTCGACCTATCTGGTATGGGTGACCCAACCAGGAGAAATTATCATTTCCCCCCTCAGTACAACTCTAGGGGTCATCGGGACGCAGAAGCCCTTCCACCACATCAAGGTTGTAGTCCATGGGAGGGTATACATTTTTATGAAAATTGAAAACAGGAGAGATCTACGAAGAAAAATATATTTTCAATGCCGTAGGCAGATCTAATGGTTTTGATTTTGATAATTTACTTTGAATATTTTTAAGATGGAAACGGAGTTGTAATTTTCAATGAGATTGAAATAAATAGTCAGTTCATGTAGGTTATTATTAGAGCTTTTGACTGAATGAAAATTTCTAGAAATCTTAGGCAAAATTATTAATAATAAATTTATAATATAGAGAGAGCATATGGACCCAAAAATAATACTAGATATTGGATGATTTGAAAAGGTAATTGGAATGTACATAGTTTGAACATATTTGCATGTTTTGAATTGCTATCATAAATATTTGAATAATATTTTTCCTAATTTGATTGACCTGTAAAATACTTCCTGAAACTGTAAAATTTCATGAAAATCAGTGATAAAGTTAAACTACTTGCTTTTTAGTGCAAATATTAAAGTTATTTCCTAACCCATGAAAGGTAAGCACCGTATCAAATTAAAAAAAGGATTTTATAAGAAAGAAAGCAGAAAATACCTAACATAAATGTCAATTATGTTGAGAGATAAAATTATGCAAACTTGTGTCCGAATATGTTAACTTTGGCGGGTCATTTTTTGATAGAATTGTGGGGAAGGTTTTTTGTGGTGCCAGATTCCATCTTACCTTCATGCTGCAACGGGAACGACGATAATTTCACATCACACGGCCGAAACGTACGTGAGGTATTTAAAACGGAGTACAAGTGAAAGAACCAGCGCTCATGAGAAATAAAAGCCATGGGTCAATTTTTATTTCTCTGCTTTTATTGATTGAGATGGAACATAGAATTGCCAATGAGCAGTATCCATTTTTTTTATTATTCACACACCTGCCGCTCTAAAACACCGTTCGTTTCGAAGAATCTCTTCGTTTCACCCTCCACCGCACGTCTCTCCCATGTCGGTGGTGACTTCGTCTGTCCGTCTCCAATCCTCCGAAGTCACTCTTGTGCTTAGGCGGACAGTTGTCTCTGTCCTTATCCACTCTCTCTCTCTCTCTCTCACTGTCTCTCCCTCTCTCCCACCATCTCTCTGTCCCCGACAGCGTCCTCATTCACGACTGTCTTCCCTGGGGAGAGGGGAGAACTCCACTCGGAACACACCCACCTCCTCACTCTCTCCCTTCGTCTCTCTTAGCAATATTAGTCCGGCACATCTAGAACAGCTGCCCAAGAGACCAGAGTACGTATCCTCCCTCTCTTTCCCTTCCCCGAGCTCACTCTCGTGGACCCCTTACCAGACGGAAGTGACGCCATTGCTCGGAGTAAAAATAAAATGCCTGCTGTCAAAAGTGCATGCTGAAAGTTTTTTTTTCAATGGTGTGGGGGTCCTAATGTGTACAGCCAATCATCTTGGAGGCTGGGGAAGCTCATGTCAGTTGAAAGTCTCTCTTATTATACACATAATTGCTTTTTTTTTGGGAATGGAGATTGTTGAGTCAAAACATGATATTTTTGCTTGTTTAGAACCCGTTGACGTGATGATATGTTGGCTTTAGTTGACGACCGACTCAAAAATGGTTGAAATAAAAAAAAAACGATTCGACACATTCATACATTCCAAATACACAGGTAAGAAATCTATTCTTAATGCAGTGCAGAATTTGAAGCTCTTTTAATATAATTACTATTGTCTGTTTCACGGCACAGTTATCATTTACGGTTACCATTATATCACCCAAATAAATATATCACTCGTCTCGATTTAAAAGTCCGTAACCTCTTTAAGCGACTGTTATAATATTATTGTATATTTATTGTTTTGCCTAAGAAAAGGCTTTAATTGTGCATGTTGTTTTGCAAATGAGTCTAACCTCTTGGTTTTCTCAAGCAATTATTGTTGACGACAGCTTTGTATGTTTTGTAATAATGGTTTACATAAAAACCACACAGCGAGTGTAATACACCCTTTAGCACAAAAAAGCGAGTCATTAATTAAACGGAGACTTGAGCGTATGCAATACCGAGATTACATACCGGCCTGTCCAGAAGTCCTGCTTCGCATCGTTAAGCTAAGACAACCTGATTCTGAATTATACGAGGTCACCCAGTACATGAGCTATTCAAATTAATATTAGAAATCTAGTCAAGTAAGGAAAGAAGGAATGACGTGCAAAAGCCTCAGACAAAAGGACTGGTTCTTATTGTACTCTTTAACAATACTTGCCTTCTTGGAATCAATATTGGTGAATGGCACTGAAATAATTTCCTTTATATTTTTTGAGAGTGATGAATTTCACAGGATAAGGAAAGATAAACGATATAATCCTCAGTAACTAGTTTTGCTCCAAATAATTATTCTTCATTTACTTGATGATTTATATATTTTGATCATTTGATTTTGAAAGACATTCAAATAAAAAATGAGAAATTATTCAAAAATTATATTGCGATCAGAAAAACATCCTCATGTACTTCAGGCAAACATTGACACGCTGATTTCTCTCTTTATATGGGGATGGAAAAATATTCACAGGGAAAAACTTAGGCAAGAGAAAAAAAATAGAGATACTTCTAACTTTATTTAAGAAGATAATGGCTTACGCATATTTTGTGTTAAAACTTTCAATCTAAATCGCCAACTTGGAAGCAGGAGTTATGAATTTACCGGTGTTCTATCACATATGAGGACGAGATGAAATGTATTGTATTTTTTTTAATCAAAGGGGTCTTAAAATTCACAATCCTATTAAAATAAAAGACTAGCATATAACTTTTACAAATAAACAAGTTTCAAATGAAAAGGATCCTAAAACGTTCATTTAATAACAGCAACATTAACAACAGTGACAACAACGAATTTACACATATGTATATGGAATATATACAAGTGGCATCTGTTTCCAACGCAATCACCATTGAAATAATATCCCGAAGGCATTCCCAAGTATAATGACTCTATAGCCCTCGCCAATGCAAGTAAAATTTATTCCTACGATATCCTAAGAACATTAATGGCTGATGTTAATTGACTTAAGCTACAGGAAAACAGTCTAACCCGAATAGTAAGTAGACTCAAGTGGTAAGAGAGTCCCAGCAGGGCTCATGAATCTGAGAACTCCGTCACCAGCGTGAGCCTACTACCTCCTTCTAGATCCTAATTATGGAGAAGATTAACGAGTTTGAGCCGATTTTATTATCGGATGATTACAATCTAAATACACCTGTACCTTTTCCTAAATGACTATGCATTCTACCTTCTCTTTAAGTATTTTATATACAAGGACGAACATTGGTAACTTTCATAATGATTGCGCCGCTGGGAAATGCATCTTTTGCGGCGAGAGGAGTAGAAAAAATTTTCGTGATTATCAACGCAGTGATAAATAGATTTGAATACTTATAGAAGAGGAAAATAAACAACCAAAAGTTTCAATAAATTTGAAAATACTTTTAAGTATACCTATGAAGATGTGAATAGAACGTCTTTTCCTATGCAAAGAACAAACTTTTTCCTCAAAATTAGTTGATTCTTTCCCATTTAAAATTCCAAATGTGCGCATTGAATAGAACGAGGTTATTCTTTAAAAAAAAATGCGACTAAGAACATCGCATTTCATTTAATTTCATTTTTTTTTCACCTTAAAGAAAGGTGTACAGCCCTTACGTTGATTTTTTGTTCACCAAACTGTGTCAAGATCTAACGAACCGCACGGCTCACAGTCATCCGTCATTCTATCATTCAACTCACACTGCTGCGCGATACCTTTCACGCTACACGTTCAATTTGGATCGTCAGGGTCGCGGGTGCGAAGACGCCAATTTCCCACTCAACCCTACGCACGCATATACACACACACGCACACACGCACACTCGGCTAAACCTCATTCCGTCACCAGTGTAAACGAACATTGCGCACCTGCACTCACGCATACACACACGCTCACACACACACACCCGTACATTCTCGACGGCCTTCATTGGACATAACAGCCGACCAAATACCTCTCGTCGGGAACGCAACCCCACGAACGCATAGAAGATCATTCCCCCCTGAAAGGACTGACTGCACAATACTAAGGGGCATCTTCAGGCTGTACAACCTTTGGGCCTCTGAGGACTGTGCGTCGATGCGTTCATCGTCAAAATACAAGAAAATATTTTTTTTTATTATTTGTGTTCTAATATCATTGCGGCGTTCTGCTAATCTTCTCCTCCATCACCATGATAGAAAAAAATCTCACGTCCTCACTCGCATGCACGCGTTCGTACATACACACACACATTTACTCACTCTCTCACACACAGACACACGTATTGTTATAATTATTGTCCGTTGTTTCCCACGCAGGCGATAAAGCATGCGCGTTAGGTTTTATATACTGGCAGATTAGGACGTTCTGAAACGGGGAAGCGCGTTTAACAAAAATAACGGAAGTCTTTATAACATTGTACAGAGACATGATTTGCGAGTTTGTATCGCTCGGATCGACCACGTTTGCCAGGAACACAACTCAGAAGGGGACAGAGTTGGAAAGGCTGTCCGGCCGTCAGAGAGACGTTTAAATCAAAAAGAAAGGCCGGAGCTGAGCAGAGGTGAAGTTGGCTGGCTGGAAGTTTTGAAAAAGAGGGGAGAGGGTGTTTGGTAGAGGAAGGGGTGAGGAAAAGACGGAGGGAGGGAAGGAAGAGGTTCCCCTCCTCACGTCATATGCAAATCTCCCTTTAAGATACGGGTGAAAGTCTTTTTGAACTGTTGATTAGCAAGGGCGTAGCAAAATGGGTTCATCGGACTGTTAGCATAGCAAAGGAAATAGGAGAACATGTACAGGTGTTCGTTCGTGCATGGGGGCTCGGCACAAAACCCTTCCACCAGGGCTAACACGTGGTAAGGGGTCCAGCATGCGACGAACGCCCCCAGAATGAAAGATATGGTCCTAAAAGCTTTCCTCGCCCTGTTCTCCGACTTGGACTTCTGGCGGCCGATGAATGGTGCGCCACCCAGTCCCACCGACCCGCTTCCCTTCCCCTTCCTGACTTTGAGCCTCTTCCCTATCGTCTTCACGAAAGCCTTCTTGGAGGCTCCCGTGCCCCCTGCGGCCGACGTCCCTCCGGCCCCCGACCCTCCTACTCCCTCCGTCGTGGTTGTGGTGGTCGTCGAATCCCTCTTCGCAGCCGCCGTGGAAGCTGGCGCCGCATTGGGACCGCCCCGGGTCGCAGCTTGGGAGCTACCCGCTACGGGAGCATCAGACGCCACGGTCACCGTGTTGGCTGGACGCTCCTCTGGTTTCTCTTTGGCATCCGCAACGACGCTGGTGACTGGGCGCTGGTCTGCTATGCTCACCGTCGTGTTGACTTTGTTGACTGGCGCGACTGTGGAGGAAGGGGGCGCAGGGAGGGAGGAGGAGGCGGCGGTCGTGCTGGCCGTCGCAGGCGGAGAGACAGAACTCTGATGCGGCTGGGCTGTTGACTGCTG
Organism: Hetaerina americana; assembly: GCF_022747635.1. Taxonomy (NCBI): domain Eukaryota; kingdom Metazoa; phylum Arthropoda; class Insecta; order Odonata; family Calopterygidae; genus Hetaerina; species Hetaerina americana. The sequence continues at coordinate 28,279,195 of NW_027286874.1, read as the reverse complement.
CTGCTGCTGTTGTTGCTGCTGTGCTTGTTGCGCAGCGGCTTTCAGCAATGCTGCCTGGAGAAGGGAGCTTGGTGGTTGGCAGGAGACGTGCCCAGCGCCACCCGGGGTGGAGGACCCTCCGCCCGCGGCTGCGCTTGAACTGCCGGCTGCGCTGATGGATGACGGTGGGCTCTCGAAGCTAGGCGAGGGAACCACGACAGAGCTCTCGTCCATGTAGCGCAGGTCGGCCGTGTCCAGGCCCACCAGTATATCGTAGGTCATTGTGTATACACCGTTGACTAGGAGGCTTCTGGGTCGGTCGCTGGAGGAAGCGAAGGAGGCGGAGGCCTCTTCTTCGGAAGAGAGTGGAGGAGAGACGGCCTGTCTTGGGGGAGGAGGTGGAATGTGCGAAGGTGTGGGGCTGGCTACCAGGGGCGATGCGAACTGCGTGGGGGGCGGTATAATCATGCCCGGCTGGGGGGAGGAGGCGGAAGAGGAGAAAACTTGTTGATGCTGGTGTGGAGCTGCGGAGAACATGGACATGAGTGGGGTCAGTGTGGCAGAGGAGTCTCCGTCACCGGCAACCACGTCGAAGGAGTCTGGGTTGTCCGTGTCCAGGAGGCTTTGCTGCTCCGGGATCTGAGGGAGTGCGGAGGGAGTGGCCGGTGGCGGCGGGGGCGGGACCGGCGTGGGTGGTGCTTGAGGCGACTGTGCTGGTGCCTGTGCAGGTGGTGGCTGGGACGGACCTCCATTTGGCTGGGGATTCTGTGGTGTTTTACACCCTTCAGGTCCTCCGCAGTTCCCCTTCACCGATGGAGTCCTTTTCTTGGGTGGAGCCACGCTCTCGTCATCGGAATCAAACGCTGGACTGCTTGATCTCTCAGACTTTTCAACCTCACCCATGGCCTTCCGATCTGAGAAGCTCGTCGTTTCTGTGGTGCCTTTGGACGATGTCTTTTGGCTGGAACTTGAGTCTCCAGATCCAACGCCTCCGGGTGCAGCACTAGCTACTGTTAGGCCTCCAGCCCCGGCAGCACCGTCCCCAACTGTTGCGTTGCTTCCACCCTGATTTGCCGGCGTAGGTCCTCCGACGCTGCTGACGACACTGGGAACGATACCACCCCCTCCTGAAGCGGCCAATCCTGGAACCCCCTTGGGCTTGTCTTGGCTGAGCAATGTTGACTGGGTTTTAGACATTCCGATCCCCGCAGTCCTCCCTGCCATCCCGGTCATTGCACCTGCGCTCATGGCAACCATTGACTGCATCTTCCGCTGCTTTGCTTCACTCTTTTTCTGCATGTCGTAGGCCGTTTTGTATATCCCGCCGTACAGGACGAAAAGAACCACCAGAGTGGTCCAGTAGTACGCTATTATCAGCGCGGTGTTGAAGACGGGATCTTTGAGGAACTGAACTGCGCACTGCCCGGGCAAGAGATCACGGTAACCCACGAAGTGTTCCCAACCGAATATGCTGATGAAGAAGAGTAGTGCTGGAATTATCCATGTGATGGTGACCATCCATATTACCCTTCGCTTGGTTCTCCAGTTGCGATACTTGGCTGCGATCTTAACCGAGCAGAAGCGATCGATGGTGATTAGAAGCACGGTGTACTGGGAGACTAGACATACGGTGTAATCGACGGAGAGCCAGAGATCACAGAGAATAGGGCCCAGATCCCAGGAACCCATCAAGACGTAGACCGTATAGAAGGGCATCGAAACCGTGCCGATGAGCATGTCCGTGGCGGCTAGGGATGCGATGAAGTAATTGCTGGGCTGCCTGATGGCGCGGTCCACCAGGAAGGCCAGCAATACAAGGATATTCCCTGCAACCGTCAGGACAATGCAGATGCCAAGACATATAGCGATAAGAATGGTTTGCCAGAGGGCGAATGGGGGCAACACCGGAGGTGGACTCTCGGTGCCCGCCTCCGTCGAGACTCCCCAGGCACCGCCGAGGGACGAGTTGCTGTAAGGGCCTCCGCCCGTGCAGTTTCTGGGCGAGTAACAGAACAATGTTCCATTGGCGACGGGGGACGCGTTCACTCGGTGAGAATACCACTCGGGGTCGCCCCCGGTTGCGGATGGATCCCACGGTGGTAGGGAAGAGGCGTTGGCCAGGAGGGTGCGGCACTCGGGCGAAAAGATGCGTTGGTAGGCGTAGCGGCAGAGCTTCTGCTGCTGGCGTCGCAGTTTCCTGTCGAGAAAAAAAATCCAGAATTACTCATTATCCTTTGATACAATTGAATGAAAATGACAAATAATTAAACGAGAGTTGGTTATAATAAGGTTTCATCAGGTGATGTTTGATAGGTAATGTAATTCCTAACATGCTCGTTGCTAAAAGTGATAAATTAGTTTTAACTTAACGTTTCACAATAATATTTGATTTTCTCTTATCCAATTAACTTTAAAACTCGCGCCTATAGGTTTAAAGACACGAAACTATAGAATTTATTACATTTAAATTGCATCAGTAGAAATTCGCTAGAAGAGTTAAATTTTTCTTTTCGATTTCAGCATCTGCGAAATACTTTTTGTTTTCTACAGTAATCTACATCTACCATTTCCTTTTTCAAATTTAAAATCTTCAAAATGTTGCAAAAACCGTCTTTTATTATTTTAGCGAGTCTGTAATGTGTACTGGCGAGTAGAAAGTTAATTGGAGTTTTTTGAAAAAGTATCTGAAAGGGGTTATTATCACCACTGGTCGTTCGATCCTAAGATTGGTTGACTACCCTGGCTGACTGGTATTTTTTGCAATGTACTTTCTTTCTTTATTTGTCCCACGTGTTTATCCCTTGGCCTTCCTATTGGGGCTTTTCCTTCAATTATATTCTTCACGAATCCAATGTGCCTCAGGGTGTGGCCAATCCATCTGGTCCTTCTTTTCTCTATCTTGTTCCATAAGGTAAGTTCTTCGTCCATTTATCTGTATACTTCTTCATTTCTTAGTTTATCCTTCCATTTGATCTGAAGCATCCTCCTCCAACACGAGGTTTCGAAGGCTTCTAGTCTTTTCTGGTCAACTTTTCTTATGGTCCATGCTTCTGATCTATAGAGTGCCATGCCCCATATGAATATTTTCACGTATTCTTTCCTCGTCTTTAGTTCTATGTTCCTCGATCACAGCAGTTCTCTTTTCATTCTGAATGCTCTCTTAGTTTTGAGTTATTCTTCGCTTGATGTCTGTAGTACTTCTTCCGTCTCATTAGATGGTACCTCCGAGATGGGTGAAGGATTCCATTCACTCTAACTTTTGTCCTTTAATATAAATATTGTATCCCGATTTTGTCTTCCACGTACTAGGATTTTAGTCTTCGTCTTGTTGATTACGTATAGGAATTCCAAAAATAACTTTGCTAAGTAATGCAAACCAAAATGATACGAGCCCTTGACATATAAAAGCTTATATATGATTTTTCTATGAGTATTTCGCGTGCAAATATTTTCATATTTTATTATTCTCGTACTTTGTCTAGGATTTTCAGCATATAGTCAACAAATTACTAGCGATGATGCTTTAGAAAAATCAAGATTTGAATGATGGCGGATACATGAATACGTGCAGCAAATCCTCCTAGAAGTGACTCGTTACATAACAATAAACATTTAAATTAATGCAATATTAAAACTTCAACCATAAGAAACAGTCCTACTTCAGTAAAAGTATTTGACCATCTAAAAACACATCATTCCTCCTAGTCAAACTTAATTTTGCGAAAATCTTTATTCATTTTCTCACGCGAATGTTATCAAATCGGAAAATTGAGGAAGATGAGTGTCAACATTCAGAACATTTTCCAACGCAGTTCCGAACAATATTCCAATTGGCGGGAGCCGAAATTGCCCTTTGAGATCATATCACTCGTGCCTCTGTATTATTTTAGACGTCTCTTCCAAAAGACCGACGGATTTTCTCATCGACAGCTTTCATTTTCCTCGACACTTTAAAAATGAAGATCAAGCCCGGACCGAGTACTAATGCACGTGGAAATATGAAATGTAATCCGCCGCTGGATCTTGGACGAGAAATGTGAAGTTCACAGGGAACGTGCTCTCACTCCGCTGCCGCGCGAGTGGCGAGCGGGAGAGCAAACAACATGGAAGCCGACGACCAAACGCTTTTGGTTCCGCGCGCGTAGAAAAACACCGCGAAATTGCGGGGGGAGGCGATCCTCTCCGCCGCTCTGGGTTATGCCGCCCCGTGTCTCCGGGACGCGAGGCCAACGCGCCACCACCACCCGGGCACTTCAAACATCACTCACCATTGTCCATACTTCTCTCTCTCTACTCGGCCTTCCAACCTTTCCATCCCTCCCTCTCCACAAGCAGCCCCGCCCCCCTGTTTCCTCTCCCGCCACCCAACTCCGCGTGAATATCACCTCGGGCCCCTTGGCGTTTGAGCGATCGACGTGTGGTCTCGGAGCACCATGGGGAAACGTCCTACCCTCGTCGGGTGCGTGGGTTCAAAGGTTGTGGGGAGGGACGTGGGTGGTCTGCCGCAAAATCACGGCGAGAGAGGGAAAGAGATGAGAGGAAGGTTGGTGTGTGTTGGAGCGGGGGCGGGCGGGGGGCAAAGAACCACGGAGGGAGGGTTTGGGGGGGTTGGCGGGGAGAATGTTCTGTTGGCTCGCTTGTGTATGTTGTGCTTGTATGTGTGCGTTGGGGAGGGGATGGTCGGAGTTGGAATGGTGAGCGTGAGGGAGAGGAGCGATCGACTCAGGAGCCCAGCGTTTGCAGCGAACGAGAGGAGGCCTCTCGAGGGCTCCGAGCTGAGTAAACTGGTTGAGTGGATTTTTTTGTCCGAAATGTTTCTCGTTATTTCTATCGCCCCCTTGCTGCGGAGGCTATTACTTTTATATATAAGTGAAGCGATATACTGGGATCTGTGCATATTATGTGCGTGAGGGACGTCACTCATTAATATTATCAATTACCACAAGTCTTATGCGTTTTCAAAATGTAATATTGCGTGCGGAGATAGCTTGGAAAAATATTTCGTGATTTTTTTGGTTTTGATTCTTTACCGCGATTTTAACCGTTCGTTTGCATGTATTTGTGGAGCATATTACAAATATACATTAGAAAAACTATACCCAAGGGTTTGAAAAAATTATATTACCATGGCCAATCGCGTTGAAATCAGATGCTTCATTTTATTCTTGCCGAAAATTTACGGATATCGCTATTTGAAGGATGAATGAAGCAAACGTTGATTAAGCTTTGCATTTTGAATAAACCAATGCATTACTAGTGCGTATTGTCCACTGAAGCGTCCCATTAAACTTTTACGAGCGGTATCCTATGCTGAAATTTCAGGTGGTATCAAGAGGATTGTTGTGCTGGGTGGAGCATACAAGTTAAGCCTGCTCGTAGCGGTCCTCGTAAGCTTTGTTGTTTCACCATTTATTTTTTAGCAGTTACCTGGGATCAGACAAAGCTTGTTTTTACGTGCTCGCTTGTGTACAAAACGAACCGATCCTTCACTGAGGATGAAGGCGATATAATGTATTATTTCTTTTCTGTTTGATGAACTTTCACTGTTTTGTTATTGATTATAGGCACTCCAAGAACTACGGCACGGTTATAAATTTCATGCATCTTAACAAAGGGATGCCTAGCTCATTACTCTTTCTTTTCTGCTTTGTCAAACACATATTAATGGATATACATGTATGCATTAGAAGTATTTCCACAAAATCTTTCAAGCTTCACTAATCAGATCGGTATTGCATTTGTGAAATATGACATTCAAAATATATACTGCGGTCATAATTGAATGAAATGAATGTTATTTTTTTATTTTCATGTGACAACACTTTGTGCTTATCCACAAATACAATATGACGAACAAGTTCTACATTCACTGTTGTACCGCATACACCGAGTACATGTTGACATGCTGTAATGCGAATGACATATTGTAAGAGCTGAAGTAGGCTTTTCCCTCATTCGGACACTCTTCTACCTCTCCTGCCCCACGGATTGTCTTTAGGAAAGAAATCTTTCGCTCTCCTAGATTTGTCATCACAACCACTACATACGATGCCATTCCAGAGGCATGTGAGGGCGTGACAGTCATTATTAATTTTGCTTGCTATCAACTACGAATGCTAGCTCTCATTTTAATGTTCTCCAAACATTCTGTGGGGAATTAAACCAGTATCATGCCAATTAAATTCGTAAGGATAAGTGCAGAACAAATAGATTTAAGATATCATTTTTCCCCTTTAACGAAAAGGGATCACAATAAAATAACTTGTCCGATCGCGCTAGGAAGGAAAGGTGTTTTGGGTCAAGGGCAGTCTGGTGTGTAATCCTTCCCTGCGAAACACCGTAGTGGTGGCTCGTAGGGTACTAAATAAAACTAAAACCTCCTGCTAGTTTTTAATATGATTCTGCATAGAGATCTTATATAAGAACTCCCAAATAGACCCATGGTTCCCAATGATTGGAAAATAGCTATTTTAACATCTACTTTATATTAAAAGACGGAGGCTGGGAGGAACAGATCAGACCTGTCGCACTCATTTCCATATCATGCAAGGTCAATGAACATATAATAGTTAGTCCGATATTGAGGAACCTCTTTACCTATGATTTTTTATATGAAGAAACAATACGGTTTTCTAAAGGGTAGATCGTTTGAGGCACAACTTTTGCTTTCTGTCCATAATCTTTTGAGTTCATGGAGAATATAATTTTCCAGTGTACGCGGTTTTTCTAGGCTAAAACCCTTCAACAAAGTGTCTCATAAAAAACTAATTGTAGGGCTGGAAGCCTCTGGCATCGATAAAAGAAAATCTAAGCTGGATTAAATGCTTTTTAATGGTTACAGATATTGTTAGCTCACATGCAGAAGAAGTCACTTCAGGTGCTCCGTCGGACTTCTTTTATTCCGTCTTTACGTTAACGACATTAATACCATCGTTAATGGTAGCATACGTTTATTTGCCAACGACGCAGTAGTTTACAAATATATCTGTGGTACTGAGGATAAAGGAGCATTAGGAGACGACCTTAGTTCACTATAACGTCTGTGCGAAGCATGGGAAATTGAATCAAACATTAAGAATCGTGTAGAATAAATTTTTGGAATAGGAGTCGTTCTCTCTCGAAGCTCTATGGCATCAAAAATACTTAAATATAAATTGGAGACTCAAATAAATACTTAGCGTTACCCTTGAAAACTACCTATCTTAGGTGATACATAAACCGTGAATTTGTGGAATAGCTAGTAGGAATTTAGGATTTATTAGAAGGGTAATGGGGAGCTGTGACGAGGAGGTGAAACAAAAATGTTATTTTCCCTAGGTAGGCCTCATTTAGAAGATTCTGCTGAGACATGGACTCCTCATGGCATTGGATAAATTGCTGAATTTAATCGCATGCAGCGTAGAGGAGCTAGATATGTAAGATGCTGTATTGTATCACAATTATTAGAGGAATTAGGTTAGGACTTATTTTCGGAGCAAAGGTTAACTTTCAGAATAAATCTCTTGCACAAATTGGAAGCGGCTCTTTACAGTGATGTTGCAAATGTCTTATTAGTCCCATTTTATAACGGTAGGTGAGAACATGAAAATGATACTTGCACGCTGAATATAAGTTGTCTTAATTATTGTAAATTACCACGGAAGAGGAATAATATTTTTTATAATTTTAAGTAGCATACAATTTTATATTATCTAACCTTTGTAGTATTATTTTTCTTGTTAAAATCAGCTAATCACGCGCAGAGAAGTATATTCTATACTTGGACACCGTAGTGCTTGCGATTGAACATAACATAACCTCATAAGATCCATTATTTTAAATATAGTTACTGATGACTAACATTTATACGCATCTTAAATTTGATGCTTCATGCTTGTTTATGTAATCAGGCTCTGCTACAAATCCTAGTGGTGAGTTGCAGAGTAAAGTATGAAAGTAGATTTTACTCGTCAATTTCGAGCGAGACAATTTAATTAAGGGTGATTATCACACCCATTAAAAGTAGATTTTTGGATGGCCACTAACACATATTTCCTTCCACATTTCGCAATAACTTCATCTGTTTTTCCCTAATTTATTTTCTCATTTAGTCCTTGGCAACTTCGACCTATCTTCATGCTGCCTCCTCTTCCTTTCTCTGTCTGCTTACCCAACGTTCTTTCTATCACGGCCATTAGCATCTCTCTCATTTCATTTATTTTCTCCACCCATTGTCCTGATTTTTTAGGATATCCCCCGGCAACTTCTTCTCCTCGCTCGCTCCATTTAAAACTTCATCTTTCGTCTTCATTTCTGTTCAGCTTATTTTCTGCTTCTTCTTATTCATCCCCCAATCCATATTCATCCTCTTGCCCAAACTATCAGGTTTCAGATCCGTAGAGCCCTGGGTTTCAAGTTAAAGGGTGCATTAATATTTTCTTTGCACATTTAATTAGCGTATTTGTCGCTTCTCATGAATACTTTTTGGTGGAGGCTTAGGCCACTAAAAATGATGAGGGAGATGGCTTTAAGTTTATTCATAATTGGTGAAAACTTTTCGCCACTTAGAGAAACACCGATTTTTTATTACATTAAGCTGGTTGATGTAGGAAAAATAATTTTCATAAACAGTTTACTACCTAATTTTATATTTCAAACGAAAAGAATATCGGAGAAAAATACTTTACATGTGTATTGAAAATATATTCGTAAATGACATGAACTAGATGAGCTTTCGATTATTCATGAAAATTAAATGATACCATATGCTGTTGGTTCACACATCGATACTATATTTTTGATGACGTTCAAAATAACAAGGTGAAATATCATAATCCATTAACTTGAACCCAAATCGGAGTGCAATCATTTGTGAATTATGCGATGAATGTTTTCATAACCACATAAAACAACCAGGCAGCCGAGATAGGTAAAATCCGTCCTTAAGTATCGGAATTTTATGTAATAATTTTTTATTGAGATGGGCTTAGTGGGATAATGCCGTGAAATTCTATTTTGAGAAAAGTACGAGGATGAATCATTTGTTCTTTGTCTACCTCGTATAAGGTAACAAAAATAAAACGGATGAAAAACTGATAAAGTTTAATAAAGGTAGAGGCTAGTATTTACTCGAAACATCCGCCCCTTCCTTCTTGCTTAAAAGGGAGAAAGCACGCCATTTACGCCCTTGAACCAACAAGAAAAGAGAGATCCCTAAGGAGATTCATTTCCTGACTGTGGCGCATCACATTTTCCCTCGGATTAGGAGATAAGTAAATGGATTTGTCTTGTCTGGCTGGGCGGGGTTGGAGTTTCAAGGAGAGGAAGGGGAGGGAGTAAGAGGAGGAGGTCGGATGGGGAGGAAGTGCCTGTGTATGGCAAAGGGAGATGAGAATTTAGGAGCGGGAGAGCATGGGAAGGTGGACGAGCAGGCCGACCAGGGTAAATGATGCACGGGAAAGAAGAATGGGCAGAGAGAAAGAGAACAAGGGAGGACCACAAATTAACTGAAGGTGTTGGGAGAGATAATGGAGGAAAATATAACTTAGTTTGTCGTTCAGTAGTACCAAATGGCGAATAATAACATTATTACGACTTCCTTTGTGACGGTCAGGAAAATGATCATCGTTTCACTTTAAAGTCAAACCATTTTTTAAGATAAATATATTAAAAATGGAATAGACTTTAACCTCGGTATATTTATTTATATTTAATCAGTAAATATTATATTTTTGTGAAGAAAATATTGATGAACCAAAAGTTAGCGGGGTGAAAAATGCGTCCTTGAAAAAATTAAGACAATTCAAATGGAATCTCTAAAATTTCAATGTCACTGCAGTACATCTGCGTAAGTACTTCACGATCCGTCAAAAATATGTGAGGGAGGGGGTGTAAGCACCAGGTTGGATGAGTAAGGGGTTAGAGAAAATTTGGGAGATAAATGGAAATTGAAAAAAAAAACATTATTCAAAAACCTCCACAAAATTGAAATAGATGCTGGCGGGAAATCTAGTGTAAAAAACGGTGATTTAACCTCATTAAATAGATATTTTTCATACGAAAAAGAAGAGAATAAAAATGAACCACAGCCATTCATACAACAGGCCTCTACTATACTTAGTTGATGCAGTATTTATGGATTTCTAGAAAACCTCCGATCAAGTCCGCACAATAAATTGTGACGTAAATTTAAAGGCTTTGGTATAATTGAGGATATAATAAATTGGTTCAGAGACTTCTTGTCAAATCTCAAACAATAGGAGTCATCGATGGGTTGTGTCCAACGGATATGGATGTAACTACGGGCATCCCCTAGGGAAGTGCAATAGGGCTGCTTCTATTCTTAATATACGGGTACATTAATGACTTAAGCTTACACTTTAGTAACAACCTCAGTTTATTTGTTGACGACACGGTGGTATACAGGGATATAAGGGGCCCATTAGATGGCGAGCAACTCTATAGAGACTTAGACACAATATCGGATTGGTGTAAGGGATGGCGATTAGTAGTTAACATAGGCAAATGCGCAGTTTTGAAATTTTGGAATGAAGGAAGTGGCGAACACAGCATAAATTATGAAATATAGGGTTTAGTGCTAACGACGGTTGTACAACGTAACTATTGGGGGGTACTTTTAACACCACGCCTTTCATAGGGAGCACATGTCAGGATAATATGCGGATCCGCTATAAAGAAACTCAGTTTCATTAAACGGATGGTGGGGAAATGTAATGAGAAATTAAAAGAGAGGTGTAATTTTACTCGAGTAAGGCCTCATTTGGAATATGCCTCTAGTATTTGGGATCCTTGGAAGAAAGTGTGGCAAAAAGAATTAGATAAAGTCCAGAGAAAATCCGCCAGATTCGTCAAAAATTGTTACAATAAGAAGACGAGTGTTAAAGGCCTGTTAGGAAAATTAGTCTGGGAGCTACTTGAGATGCTAAGAGGACAAGCAAGACTTAGACTTTTAGAAATGTTCAGGACATACAAGCTGAACAATGACACTAAAGGAATTATAATGGCCCCACACTAGTTAGGTAGATCAGACCACAAACATATGATTAGGGAGATAAATTCCAGTACAGATAAATACTAATGCTCGTTCTTTCCGCGGACAATCAGAAAGTATAATATTAAGATACCATAGTCACTAAAGCAATATTAAAGACATTATATTTACAAGTCAGGACCAGATTAAGCGTTGCGTAGACATACTATAGAAGTAGTATGTCTACGCAACTACTATAATTAGTATAAGGTATATTCGTAGGTGCATGTGTATGTTAGTTGATGGCACAGGTATTTTCATGCGTGTAAGTCTAAAAGGTTTTCGCATGGCTGTCGCATTCACCCCTGTGGATGTATATTTGCATACATTTTTTTGGTTGTGCATGTGGTTTTATTTTCTTTTACGGGTAGTCACCTAACGCCACCCGCCATACGCCCTTGTGGCGGCTTGCGGAGTGTTATGTAGACGTATACCAAGACAGGCTATGTAGGCCTGAAAATTAAGAAGGGGAAATTCTATTAATTAATGGACATGCAACTCCTGTCCCCGTCCCTAAATTCGCAGGTAGAAAATGTGACACGCCGCTGTTGGCAGCGAACAGCGTGAGATATCACCGCCAAAGAGACAGATGGAAGGGAGATACAGTACGTTGTGCGCTTTAAACAGAATATTTCGCAAGAGAACTTAACCTTTTTTTCTTCAAATTCAATCATCTACATGGCTTTGAACCATGTCAAGGTCAGCTCAAATGGGATGGAAGAGAAGGAAATAAAAAATGCACGTGCACTTAAACGAATTCAGTCTCAGATACAGATATTTCTTTGACTTTGACTGCAAAGTAAAAGAAACCGAACCCGAAACCATGGATGCTGTAAGCGAAAATCCTAGCGAGCAGCGCAGCTCAGCATCAACCCCAAAACGTAGGCATTAAAAAGGTCATTTAGGCCTGGTATATAAATGCTGGGGCATTTGTTACGTTTTCGTTTTAAGGGTTTTCATTTTCGTTATTTGTGAGTGCAGTGAAATAAGCATAAACTCCTGATTGAAAATCCATGCAGACGGTTGATATACGAGGGCGACTCGAAAAGTTAGGTCTCCTATTTTTTTCATGAAAAATCAAATTTATTCCCAACGTCGTAGGAAAAGCTGAGCATTTAGCTATATTTCTATATAGTCGCCTTGACGATCAATCACTTTTTGCATCCTTGTAAGCAGCTTTTTAATACCGTCGTCGTACCTTTCTCCCGCCGCGTCGCGAAGCCAACTGACGACTGCTCATCCGATATAAATTCATCACCATTTAGTGGAAGTGTACGGTGAGAAGTATGCGGAAGTTGTGCAGGGAGTTTTTTGATGGCCGGGAAAACGTCCACGATGAGCAGCGGTCGGGGCGGCCGAGTTTGCCGGAATCAACGGTCCATACATGTAATATGTTGGTCAACGTTCATAAGTAGTAATATAAATTAAAAATTAATTAGGAGAGACGAAGGTATAAAATAAAGCGAAAGTTTTGAAATTGAAAAATTTATAGACAGGTGTCAATCAGATGAACAGCGCTATCTCTGACCAAATTTTGAAGATGGCTATCGTGATCGTGATGAGCGCACGGGAAAGAATCCTTTTCCTCTATTTTTGTAAAATACAGAAAAAGTTTCCATTGCCAGAGAATATATACG
>NW_027286874.1:28219050-28264050 GCF_022747635.1 Hetaerina americana | reverse complement strand
GGCTAATCCGCAACCTGTACATGTCTCAGACTGCTCAGGTGCGGGTGGGAAACGGGGAGTCAGGATGGGCAGTGTTAGGAAGGGGTGTAAGGCAGGGTTGCCCATTATCACCGTTGCTGTTCAACCTGTATGCAGAGGAAATAATCAAAGAGGCATGGGAAGAACTGGAGGTAGGAATGAAAGTGGGCGGGGAATTCGTAAAATCAGTTAGGTTTGCTGATGACCAAGCTTTAGTTTGTCAGTCAGCCAAGGGGCTGCAAGCATTGCTGAGTGAATTGGAAATTCAGTGCGACAGGTATGGGATGAGAATCAATATTACCAAAACAAAGGTTATGCGATTTTCTAGAAAGAAAAAGGCCAAGCTTAACATTAAAATAGGAGGGCAAAAACTAGAGCAGGTAGAACAGTGTACGTATCTCGGTAGTGTTTTGGACCAACACGATCAAAGTAGTAGGGACGTAAGGAGAAGAATTGCGCTAGGCAAAGAAGCTTTCACAAGGAGGAGGGAGTTGATGACGGGGACGTTGAGTAAGGATGTTAAGAAAAGACTCGTAAAAACTTTGATATGAAGTGTAGCTCTGTACGGTGTGGAAACGTGGTCATTGAAGCAGGAGGATAGACGTAGATTGGAGGCTTTTGAAATGTGGGTGTGGAGAAGAATGGTGAAGGTGAAATGGACAGAGAAGAAAACAAATGAGGAAGTACTTGGTATGGTGGGCGAAGAGAGGGGTTTGTTGGGAGAAATCCTGTGGAGGCAGGAAAAGTGGATGAAGGGGGTGTTGACCGGCAGTGGGAATTTGAAGACTGTGATAGAGGGTAGAATGTTGGGCAAAAGAGGAAAGGGAAGGAACAGGATAGGGATGTTGGACGGGATGAAGGGAGGAAGAAAGTACTCAGAGATGAAGAGGGACCTGATATAGAGTAGGATGATGGATTTTGTGTTTTGTTAGGAGTAATAAAATATTTGTTTGGTAGTTGTGTCCATCCAAAAACCTACCTTAACCGGTAGATTACCTTAATCAAAAAAAAAAAATAAAAAAAATATATATATATATATATATATATATATATATATATATATATATATATATATATATATATATACATATATCTTAATGGCCTGCCCAATTTCGTGTGTGTATATATATGTATGTATATATATATATATATATATATATATATATATATATTGTGTGGCTGTGTATATATATTTAATGGTTGTAAATGGGATGGGGATTCGATTGTTTTGTTAAATAGATTTGTGTTTTGAAGTCTGATTTTATTTATTATCTTATGCGATTATTTGGGACTTGTGAGCCACCTGACAATGTCTGTCAGCACATGTGTATTTTTAATAATAATAATAATATATATGTATATATATATATATATATATATATATATATATATATATATATATATATATATATACACACACACACACACATATATAACTAACCTCGGCTCATCTCGATTCGACCGCTGAAGGGTCGACGCACCAAAGTGTGAACATTGGAATGAATAATTTCATAATGAGCGCGCGATGCGTGGAAGGGCTCGAGCACCGTGAAAACACGGGGCCGGTGTGAGGAAGGTAGGGGCGCAGGTGCAGACGGCGTACATCACGATAGTTCCAGTTTTGGACGCGAGGAACGGAATGGCGTGCGTTACGCGGTCGTTGCCGCTGCTGCCAGCGTGTAAGCTCGTCAGGATAGCAAATCTTCGGTAGGGTACAAGCGAAGGGTTCACACGGTGACATGTTATCCATTTACTTAGGGTTTGACCTGGCATTCCTTGCTATCAACGACAAATCCTTAAACTGAAATCACGGAGTGAGCTTAACTGTGACCGCTTTCGGCCCGCTAGTAGGGTTTTGAAAAGATTTCTACTATTTGACCTCTCAATGGAAAATATTCCACCACTGTGCAATAAAAGTTTGTCGATGTCAAAAGTTATGGAAGGAATTGATATGAATATAAGATGCGCAGTAGTTGATCTAATTATTATGTGAATCGGTAGGTGCACGTTTTTAGAAAGGACGATTGATTTTTTTAATGTGGCAACGATTTATCTATAAAATTATAAAAACTGGGAAATATCAGAGCATGATGTTACCAAAATTAGTACTTCTTGATCGATTACTACCCAAAGCGACGTGAGCCAGAAGTTTCCAATGCCTCTCAAAATATCAATGCACATTAGCGGATGACTCCGTTAATAGGTACCGTTGTGGCATCTCCCGCAGTTTCTTTGGAATCTCTCAAAATACTCTTGTTTGATTATTTGCAGGTCCCTTGCGTTTAAATTAATTGCGAAATTACGCGATTACCGCTCAAGTATTTGATTATTGATGCCTGAAGAAGACTGGATTTCTGGATATTCTAGAAGACATCGCTTACCCGACAACTTGCATCTATTTCAAAAATATATTTCACTTTCGTGTTTTTCAATATTCATGTTATAAATGTGCGGAAAATCTCAAGTGCCATATTATTTTTTAACTTATCAATTATTTTTAAATTGAAAATAAACTATATAAGGATATTTTAATTTCAAAAGAGAATATTATGAGCCGTCTTTCCCATTTCTTATTTACTTCCTCATTAATCAGATTAAACTCAATAGGTTATAATTAAGGCCCCATTATTACAAAAGGAAAATATGATAACAGGAAGACCAAATTTGATTATCCGTTTATGTGAATATATTTTATTTATTTACATTTCAAAATTTTAAAATATGAGTAGACTCTACAGTCAAGATGAAACACAGCAACTCCACGACCAACCACGCATTAACTCCAAAATTCCTTAATTGAGGAATTCATGTGTTTCATTTTATCTGTATAAAGGAACAATTTCGCCAAGGAACGGCTAAAACTGTTTCATATGAGTATAATGGTGAAACTGAGCCTTGGTCGATATTAATTGGATTCTTGGCACTTAAGCTATTGATTGATGAACTCCAGGTTACATAGTATTCTGGAGCAATCTCGAAATCCCGGTGAAGTGCCGAATGCGAGAGCAAATTTAAAGATTATATACTTAATTCTATGTATCGTGTCAACTTCAAAGGTCTACTTGTAGGACACCGCTATGCGTTCTGTTGTCACCACCGGCTGGTTTGTTCTACGGTGATGTGGGGTTTATCTTAATGTTCATTAGAATGCAGTGACACATCGAAGCACAGATTCATACACGCACATCATTGTTTCGCCTCCGGAATGAATAAGTCATTCCGGTCACCAAACGAATCTTCGGTAAATAACCAACGAGATATGGGGACAAGCGCAAAGTGATAACGAGTGAGGAGGATAGAAATTTGACGAGGGATTCGTTTTTAGAGAAATGAGTAGTCGCACGAAATGAAAATGCTGCTTCCAACCCATTTATCCAGCGGGGAAACGGAAGTTAATAGGGCCAGACAAAAAACAGCCGAGAGAAGATCAAAAAAACCTTAACAAAATAAACACCGCAGAAGTAGGAGATAGTGGGGGGAAACATGCTTTATGACACGTCTACGGCAGATATTTTCTCCGCAGACTACCCAGCCACTGAAGAAATTTTAGACTTTTAAGAAGCCAACGCCGACGAGTTGGTAGTCAGATAAGCTTGGCCACCCATTTCCTCCCTTCCTCACCATCTGACTTCCCTCTGCGAAATCCAAGCTAGACACACTGCACCTGAGGAGTGGCGTGGGCTCTGATAAGCTTGTACGAGAGGAAAGGATAGGATGAAAGATGGCTGGGGGTGACTATTCATCTTCTTCCCCGATACCCTCCCTCCCCCGCGACCCACCATCGACGATTGAGCCCGCCGATGTAAGGAGGACGCACCGCGAGCGGCGGCCCTCGGATCTGAATGCGGACTGAACAAGTCCAAAGAGTGAGGGCAAAGAAGAGGGGGAGTCTCGAGGCAGAAAGAGGACGCGGGTTTGGTGTGGCGGGGCGAGGAAGAGCGGTAGGGGTGAGTGAGGAAAAGAAATAATAAAGAAAGCGTGCGGCGTGTTGCGGAGACGATGTCAGGGGGAGATGGAGGAGGGTGCGGGAGAGGGGGGTAGGTTTGAGGGAGGCGGAAAGAAAAGGTGGTCGAGGAGATGGGGGAGCGTGGACGTGGGATCCGGAATGGGATGAAAGGATTTTCTGAGGTGAGGGCGCCTTAGTGGGGGGAGAGAGGGCCGCGGGCGGGTACGGTAGGGAGGTCTTCGGGGTCGGAGGGGCCGCAGTGGTGGTGCCCCGAGGCTTTCGGGGGGTTGGAGGGAGGAAGGGATTGAGAGTGAAGGGGGATAACCTTCACTCCATCCTCCCCCCCCCACTTCCTCGGGGGCAGAGGGAAGGGAGCCTTATATCGAGTGCGGCTTCACCGCAAGGGCGAACCGCGGAGAGCGGCGGTGGCTACCAGTGGTGCTGTCGCGACCCGAGGGTCACGGCGACCGTGCACTCTGTTGACTCAGCGGGGATAAACTGCGAGAAGGAGGTGCGGAGGAGGAGTTGGGTGGGAGTGAAACCGCATGGACTGGATGAAAGGATGTCTTTGGCAATTTTTTTTCTTATTTCCCCATCCTCCCTTCCTCGCACGGTGGTCGATAAGCTTTGCATTAAGAATGAGACTAAAAATGGCAAGATTGCCTTGTTTTTTTTATTTTTTCCCCCAGTCAGCCTCCACACTAGATTCCTTCCTCGCACCCGAGGCCGCTCATGATTTCGCCGCCACCTCCTTTTCTCTCCGCCTCCTCTTCGCCGTAATCTTTGCTTCGTCTCCGAGCACGTATTCCGAAGGGAAAGGGAAGCGTCCTCCTCTCTAAGCACCGCCAATCCTTCCACCCGCCCTTGATGCACTGCCATTGGATCCGCAGGGATTCACCTTCATTGGCATCTTCACCTCTCTTGAGCGCTTCTGGAGATCCCGACGTCGTCCGCACTCACGTTCGGAGTCCTTCCGTCCTGTAATTCTGGCGTCAAGTATCCGGCTCGTACCGCTCCAAGCATACTCGTTCATACAATCATATGTAAGGTGGCTTAAGTGTTGTTTTAAGAGGCTTGTCCAGAATGTAACTTACATTTTGAAATAAAATATTAACCTAGGGACAAGACAAGGTTTTCTTATGTGCATTTCAAAGGAATATTCTTAAACTGTTTTTCTATATAGCCACTATTCAAGTTGAGGCATTTATTATAACGATACACAAGCTTTTCAATTCCGTCTCTGAAGCAATCCGTCCACTTACAGTTTAACCACTTGCTTGCACCAGCGTGCATTTCTGCGTCTCTGTCAAATCCCTGTGTTGCAGCCACGTCTAGCGAGAGATTCGTTATGGTAAATTCGCAATTTTCACGAATTTTTTCGTTAATTTGCGCCGTCAGTCCATCTGACCCAAGGCTAGGACAACCACTGCGGTCTTCGAAGTGAACATTAGTGTGGCCATTTTTAAACTGAATGTACCACTGCTTCACTCCACCTACACTCATTATTCCATCTCCATACACTTCACAAAGTTGCCTATGAATTTCGATTGGGTTGTGATTTTTTGCCAGTAGAAACCTAATCATTGATCGCACTACACACCCCGAGGAATTTTCTATTTCAGTACAGATTTTGACAGTTCGCAGTAGGACAGTAGTTTCTTTTTGAGAATGTCCGATTTGAAATACTTATTCCCCGCAGTTTATCTGGGAATTAATCGCTTTAAGATAGGAATAATATTAAAGAAATTGCATTTTATATATCCACGAATATTTTCTTCCGTACATTAAATATATCTTCTCTTGTGTGAATCTTAGGAAGAATTGAAAATAGAACGCAATAAATCAGCCAGATGAATTCTAATTTTCCTTTATATTTAAATATTGCAGTCAATTAGTACCCACATAAAAAGTATGCACAAGTGGGAATCGGTCAATGCGCCAGTAAAAATCATTTTTTCTCGATGATTAAAATATTTGTCTGGTTAAGTCTGAATGCAAGGAATAAGTAACAATTTATCTTAACGTAATAATGACATTTTTGGCATTGATTTGGCGGATTAACTTTGGTCTATTAGAAAAAAATTAGGCCCATTAAATTGACGACGATGCGCTGTGCTATGCACCACGCAAATATGTGCATTGACCACCGCTAATTGTTTTCAAAAAGATCATTAATTTAAAATTAACTCTCATTATGAACTCAATGAGTTACATTTATGTTGGTATTACACCCACCGAATTTTAAATTGCGGAAGTGATTAAATTGCCAGATGCAGTCGCAAACTGCAAAATGGCTTGACTGAGTGAAAAAATCGGTCCATGAAATCGTGTCAAATTATTCGCGGAATTTGCGCAGGAATTTGACGATACCGCTTCGGTTGCCTCGACGATGCGGGTAGTATGTGTAGGTTCGTGTGTGTGTGTGAGGGGGGGGGAAGAATAAGAGGGATTCTCCGGACCCGAAAGTACCATTGTCGTTGTCCGCTACCATTTATTTCCCCCGTGCGTAGTGAGCTCGTGGAAAAGTGAATTAAATCACTTATTGTTCCGCGAGTCGAGTGTGCGCCCGCTTCCTCAGCCGAGGGAGAATCTCGTTGTCTTCGTTGTAATGCCTCCTCTCTTTCTCTCTCTCTCTCTCCCTTCTCCACTCTTACGTTGGCGCTCAAAGGCTTCCCAGTTGCCGCGATCGTAAAAATATATTTTACGCGACTGTTTGGATGGGATGGGCAGATGGTGGAACGAGTGAAGCCTTCCTCTCCATCTCACTTTCTTTCCGTCGTTTTCCGACTCCGGTGGTATTGTTTCTCGTCTCTCTCCCGTACCTCCCCGAAAACCCTGGAGATCGGCGAAGAGCAAGGGCGATTCGTGGTTGGGCTGGAGACGAAGAAGGGGAGAATTTCAAGGTCTACCTTAGTAGGGAGAAGGCGCAAGCAGACGAGAGAAGTTATAGTCCATCTATAAACACTTTGGCCAATATCACCATTTTAAGTCCAAAACGAGTATTGAAACATCAGGTTAAACATCTATCGTTACCAGAGGAACTAACTAGGAATGTAGAGTCTGCATTTTCCTCAGAATTATACCCATTTAACAGTGATGAATACAACTCAATAATATTTATTGCTGAAATGTCATGGCTAAATTATGACAAATGATTAGATATGAAGTGTTATTAATTCAAGTACTCATAATCATCATGGTTTCTAAAATAAATGGAAGAGTCAAATTGAAGTACGATCAATAAATATTGTGACGGACTATTCCAAATAACTCTTTGAGAGAAATATAGGTGTTCCTCCGTAGTTTATAGCTGCGACGGTAGCACTTACGAGCACATCGACCGGGAACGAGAAGGAATGGAGATGGGAAAGACGCAGAAGATGGATAGCTTGGATTCTTTTTCCGAGGGAACGATTTTGAATTCTGGGACGACGGATACATCAGCGTTGGTCCTACTCACACTAAGGTTCCTTTTGGAGGGCAACTCGTGTGCACCGCTCCGTACCTTTCCACTGTGGCTCCTTCCTCTATATTTCTAAGCATACACTGACTCCTACGCTACATTACCCATCTACAGGCAATTTGGCCTGCAATCGCCAAGAGAAAGATAATGGACACAGTAAGAAGCCATCTTCCTTATCAAGTACATTCGGAGAATGGAGGACCAGGAAGGAAAACAATGTAAAAGTTTAATTAGGAAAAACAGTCAAGGGGTCCAAATAATCCGAAAGTATGTGCCCCAAATTATTTCCATTTCTTCGGCTTGGCTATTTTGGTAAGGGTTTCTACAGAGGATCAAACAAATAAATTACATCGATTACAATTTCAAACGGCTTACTTCTCGAGATAGATTTTCTATTCAGATAGCTATCCTAATCTAAAAATAAGGTATATGGATTGAATTGGTTTCTAATTTTACCCATTTTTAATCCATGGATTCATGTAAACATAGCACATTACGGACCACAAGGGTGATAGGCTTCCCTCCCGCCGATCCCCGCAGGAGTAGGGGTCGGCGGGAGGGACGAAGGTATAACCCATACTGGACCTGGTTTAGAGCCAGGTCCGAGCATGCTTCCAGGAGCCAAATGTGTGCCGCCTCACCTTTACATCCCGACGAAAACACATAAAACTGGAATCACAGGTCAACCAATTGTTTCTTTCTGTGACTCACCGATGGAGGGAATCCCTTTACGCATTCCTTAACACCTCACTCTGACGGGGCTCTCATTTCTCCGTCACTCTTTATCCAAACGCCCCACTCCACGTATTCCCAGCGCTGAGTTCCTTCTGAACCTCTTATACCTTATGCTAACCCACAATTCCTTCTCCTTCCATAATACGCATTACGTGCAGATCAAACATTGTGGTGTGGGAAGTAGAGTCAGCCCTTATTAGCAAATCTTTATCTTGGTCTCCTCGAGAAAAAAAAACGTCCCTCTTAACTCCTGTGACCTCTCCTCTGGATTACATAAATATGGTGGATGATGATATACGAATATACTTACCCTGGCCACAGAGTATTGATTATTTTAAAGCGTTTATTTCCTCCCTCAATTCTTTCTCTTCTTTCTCCTTCACCTCCACTAGCGTTGCCACAGAAATTATTTTCGCCGACGTTAATGTGCATCTTTTATCTTGAAAAAATACCATACATGTGCCCACATAAAACTCGCTAAAAAATAACACTACCTGCACTACATTAAATGTCCCCCATGGCATACTTGAACTATCCCTTCCGCACTCTCCATCCACAGTTACAGAATCTGCAAACTCCCTTGATAAATTTCTCACCAATTTATAAAATGCTCTCCTTCACTGCGGATACTCTAAATCCCCAGCATAACATACTTCCCAGGAATTAAGTCCCTCAAACATGTATGTATCCCCAAAGAACTTTTCCCCATTCTGGCCAACGTAAACGCACACCATGTATATGCACTTGTAAAATATGTATATTTATAAGCACACACATATGTTTATGTGTATATATGTTTATTGGAAAATTGGAATGTGTATTAGTTTAATTCACTTGCTTGATTCGTGGATATTTAGGCTGGGCACTGTTTTGTTTCATGGCGGACTGCTAAATTAATAAACAGAAGAGAAAACTGTATGGTTCATGAAAAAATGAATCAGCAGATTCCATGAAAGAGGAGACTTTTTCACTTTTATAGTTACCAGCAATTTTTAGGGTTTGGTGGAAACACTTGTATTTTACGCATTTTAGGAGGCACACTGTCCTCAGGGCGTTATGTGATGGAGAAGTAGTAATCTGCCTGAAAATAGCACTTTAGGCCACGGATTTTAAACGGCTTACTAAAATGCAATCATGTGAATAAATCTCTCATTAGCGATCATTAAGCCGTACCATTGGTGACCATGTGGAACATTCAAACGAAAAAAAATTGAACAAGCAAACAAAAAAATGGCATCCCACCTTACCTTCCTTTCATGCCGGGGTAGTCAGCAAAAAATCGCGCACTTCAAATGCAGTGTCGCCCCTAATGGCCTTTTCAGGTGCAATTAGGGCTCCATTTAAGGCCTCCCGGTCGCCCTCACCCAACCCATCCACTATTCCTCTCTCTTCCTTCCTCTCCTCTCTCCCCAAACGTCCATAATCTCAAAACTCTCAATCTCCCCAACACATAATAAAAAAAATTTCGATTACCGAAGCCAACTTGTTCCCGGCTGGCTACTCTCCGTTCACTCGACTGGGGATTCCTAAGTGGACATTATGAATACGATAAGAATGACTATTAGGGTAGGCGCGAAAGAGTTTTTCAGTCCCGCCGGATAGCATTCTCGTTTTCTTAAAATGCTGTCCGTTTCATACTTGATCACAAATTTGTAGTGGCGTGATTTAAATCAGTAGGCCTTTTATGTGAATTTTAAAAAAGCATGCATCTTGCATCATTTGTCTGACAATGTTAGTGTGAATATATTATTTGAGCATTTTAGGACATTTTTCCATGCTTCTTATATCATGATTTTTATTTGAGTACACGCTTCCAACTGAATGCTCAACATTCTCATATGTGTAATATTATGTCTGTTAGTAATATTAATAATTATTATGAAAAATCAACTTTATTTAAAATGCCGTCTCTTATTTTTATTAATCCATATCAATGCCAAATCATGGATTCAATCATTCATGATATTACGCCGATAGGAAATAAATAGCGTCAATTCAAATGAGCATACAAACAGCCGAATAGCTCTAATTGCTTCTGGAAATGATATACGGTGGTTATTGTAAGCTATAACATTATATTGAAACTATAATAAGGCAAATACTTTGCACTTAATGGTCAACCTTTGTTGAACCACATCCCTCGGAAAGGCATGCTTCTGGCGTTGCCCTCTGTTTTTCATAGAAGAATGGTCATCTAGCTCAATAATTTACGATATGAATTTAAGAAGGTTTACATACGCAGGAATGTTGATTAAGATTTGATCAATTATTGTTTATTCGCAAATTTTATCAAATTTAAATTTACTTTTGTTTTATAATATAAGTCAAATGGAATGTATAAGCTTCATTGATCTGACAACAGAAAAATTGTTGGCCAAACCCCATGAATGTAATACTGAAAAGGGTTATGGAGAATGTTAGTTCCTATAGCACTGTTAGAAGGTGGTTTAATGAGTTTAAAGAGGGGAGTAAGGTCAATTTAAAAAAAGGTGACTTTTTCACTTCTAGTCACTGCTCTTACGAGAGTAAAAATTAACACCGTTGCCGTCATTTTGAGAAAAAACCGACGAATAATTCTCAGAGCACAATCAGAGTTACTGAAAATTTCATTGAGTGCTATCTACACGTTTCTAACAGAAAAAGTGAGCAGCTGATGTGTTTGTGTTCGATGAGTTTTGGGTCTACTCGTACCTGGACATCAGGACGCACAGGTTCAGGTTTTTTATTGAAGTTAAAATTAATTTTACTGGAGGATGAGGAGAATTAATTTCAAAGATTACCGTTGAAAATAAACCTTGGTTACATCATTAATGATTTTGAGAGAAAAAAGAACAAAGATCCGTGCAGAAATCCTCAGCATCTTTTACGCCCAAAAAATGCCAGTACTGGCAGTGTTATAAGTATATTTTTATTTGATAATAAGGGAATATTGTATCAAC
Source organism: Hetaerina americana (assembly GCF_022747635.1). Taxonomy (NCBI): domain Eukaryota; kingdom Metazoa; phylum Arthropoda; class Insecta; order Odonata; family Calopterygidae; genus Hetaerina; species Hetaerina americana. The sequence continues at coordinate 28,252,949 of NW_027286874.1, read as the reverse complement.
ATGACACTCTAGATCATACGACTGTCAAAGTTGCATAATATAGGATGCACTGAAATTTCTCGAAGGCTATTTCATTCGCAAAAAGCCACATTTCGAACAAAATTTCGAATGTTTTACCATTGTAATGCACGGAGTACGGGATCATCTCATCTCATGCACATCGCGAATTTCGTCGCTGTATATATCTCAAAAAATCAATTTGAAGTACATTTCTTATTCTCCCTATGGTCCAGACCTGGCCTTATTCGCTCAAGTGTGATGAAAAATCTTCGTGGAAAGTTTTTTTCATCATGAGAAGCAGTTTGAAAGGCTGAATTATACACCCAATAAGGGATACGAGATAAAGATAATATTTTGAGAAGTGTCATCAAATTTTGAAGTTTTAAGTAAAGGTGTGCCGTTAAAACCATTATGAAAATCTTTTATGGAACAACATTCGTTATCTCTGCCTCATCTTAACTAATATTTCCCATTTGAATGTACCCAACCCATAGTGCTATCCTTACATATCAGGCAGGATAATAATATAAGGGCATATTGGACCTAAAATGTCAGTGAAAAATCCCCTTCGATCATCTTTTTCTTAGTTCTTCGCTTCATATTTTCTCGCGACTGATAACGTCTTTTAGTATTTACTTAGGTGCTTAAATTAATTTCCAATTTCCGTTCTTATTACGCCGAATTTCCTTCATCCGCTAACAAGGATATGCTGGAACGATGACTGCAGGATAATCTCTCCCTCTCTCACACTAATTGCTCCATTCGAATCCATTCGCATCTCTACCGCCTGTGCTTTATTGTGTGCTTTATCACGTGCTTCTCGTCAAATGAGGCTCAATCGAAAACTTGCTTGAGGATTTCTTGAGGATCCTGACGGTCAAATCAAGTAGCAATAAAGTCCCTCATAAAAGTGATCTTGTTCTCCCGACGCAGCTCGTCCACATCTCTCCGCTAAATCCTCTCGTCTCGGTCCTCAACACTATTTCTCCTTCTACATCCCTATGACCTCCTCCTAACCTTCAAGTCAAGTTCCCCCCTTCCCTTTCCCTCCACATCATTCGTCCCTACGTCACCCCTTTCCCACCTGCTTTCAGAACTCATTCCCAGCTCCGTTGTTGGAGCGCTTCCCCCTTTTTCCGGAGAAGACTGAGTTAACATATTGGGTAAAAATATTTGACGGGAGGGTGAAACAGTTTCTGCCGCCTCGCTGAAAGATATCTCAGGGAAGGTGGGAAACGTCAAGGGTAACGTGATATCCCGTTTCTGGGTCACCTGACCCAGTGATCCATCCCCCTAATCCCAGGCGTGCCTCGGAACACCATTAAAGAAACCCCATGCAGTCCTTACCTGGCATCATGACCCACTGGAATATCACGGGTGTCACGAGAGAAGAAAATAGGTGTAGGAGACATGACTACACGAGCCTTTGCATGGCTGAACGGACTCTAATCTACTATAGCGGAGTGTTATCGTGGCGGTAGTAATAGAAGCCAAGACTCGAACATTATCCACTATTTCACGTCCAACGCTTGAATGGTGGGGTGTTAAAAACTAAATATTTATAAGCGCACTCTCCTTTGTCCGCTTTTTATATACCTTCCTCGGTGTTTGCCCATTCCGCCTAAGCTGAGTTTGATTTACTTCTACGTGAAGGTATTACAAAGTGATTTGTCATAGAGATTGTATATTGGGATATCCGATGGACACGAACTGTAGTCTGTTCACTAAAATACCCACTCTAGCGTGGATCAGACCCTTTTATCCGGCAAAGTTGGTCAATTGTATCGACTGGAGTTAAATTATATGGTTGTAGCGTGATGATCAAGTGTTTTTTGTGCATCTTCCGAGAAATGAATTCATTGATTCCGGCGTTCTCCATCTTGAAACTTATTACCCGGGGTTTTCAATAAAACTCACCTCGGCGCACGTGACGAGCATCCCTGACAGGGCGGGCGTCCCTGCCGAGTTGGCCACCGGCTGGGAATCGAATAAACTCGGGTGCTCAATCTCTCCCGACCACTCTTTCTCTTTCCATTTTTTTCTCTCTTTTGCTTTACTGCTGCCTCTCTTCGGTTCCCCTTAGTCTCTCCCTCTTTTGCTTCTCTTCTCCCATCGGAGTGGCATTTGATGTTTTCTCGCTAATAACACTCGGAGTTGCCATTGGAAAATCCCCGCGAGGCGGACATTCGTTAAAGGTTTTCTTTCGAAATGAAAAAGGCCCTCCACCACTGCCACTCTTTCATTCCAGCTCGTAAGCTGACCGTAAAACGTCCAAGAATTAAAAAATTTATTTTTTAACCATTTGAACAAATACTAAAAAATTGGTTGACGTTTTCACCACTCTCTTCTGTTGGCGGCAGCTTAGATCTTATGGGCGACCGAGTCAATTGGCATTCAAACACAATGCGTAATGGATGATGTAGTTAAACTTGTGAGGAAAATAAAATTTTATGTTGAATATCATGGACGTATATTTCCCCTTACTCAATATTTTTGGGTGATATTTTGATTGCCTACGTATTATGTTATTAGGGCTATTTGAAAAAGTGTTAATTCTTACTCCACGATACCCATTACATAATATAGAGCATTCCAACAGGAAGTTGGGTATTTACTTCTAAATTAATACAGTTTTTTGATTCAAGCCACCAGTAATCGATTCCGTTGTTTGTAAAACCATTTGATGACAAGTACGAGTTATTATGGGATAACTTGTCTTGACAGAAGACCGACGGAAAGAGACAAATGCCATTCTAACCTTGCAAATAGACGCGGGAATGAATTTGTTTAGTCTTTGTAGCCGACGTTCAATTCGGTGGAAATCCATTTTGACGATTAATTCATAGTTCTCGAGTTCAAGTCACCCGTGGAGGATGTTTTAGTGGTGACTAAATGTAATTGTTCCGAATAAAGGTTTTGGTGATGTAACTAGAGCACGATTTTTCTTTGTGATTCAATGAATCAAACATAGGTCTTATGGCGTCTCAAAACGTATCCAAAGTTGGAAAATAAAATCCCATTTTTATGAAAGGGAAGTGTCCCAAAATATTCAGATTGATAAGAAAGTTGAAAACGACTGTTGAGGGAAAGGAAACTTATGAAAAAAACCTTTTATTAAGATTTAGGGATGCTGAAGAAACTCAAAGTGAAAGAGAAACCGATGAAATAATTCAATATCTCTGAATCTAAATATTAAAATCAAAGATTGAAATGCATGAAATTAATACTAAGCTCTTTCAAATCGACTTTTTTGCGATGCTATTCCGTGAAATATTCTACTTCCATTTCTTAGGTCACATATCACGAAAGCACCAAGTATTTCATGCTGGAACTGCGTACGTATTTAATTCACGTTCAGAGGTAAAAGGAATTTAATTTTAACATTTCCCGTTGTAAAAAGGTGTCTTGTGAAACGCAATAGTAAATATACTATTTTTACTGATCTTTACCATTATATGTGTTACTGCGATGCAATGTCCGATTTAAGATTTAACATATGTTAACAGTGGATGGAAATTAAAAAAAAGCAATAGCTAATGTTTTAGGGAAATAGCGAGTTAGATGACGAGGATTATCTTTAAGTAATTAACTGAGTGTACGGACTATATAGCTATATAGCTCATCTTTAATCCCACCTATATTTACTGACAAATGCTGAGTGGGAAATGCTCCAAGCATCAGAGACCACTCAGAATAATTTAAATTTTATGACTTATCGATGAGTTGAAACGATACATTGATGTGTAAGGAAAAATACCATGTACGTGCAGAGTTTCACGCTGATGGAAGTGGCTGGAAGTAACGAAAGATAAAAAAGAGAGTGAATTTTGATTTGGTATGCCTGTGTTCCGGTGTACTACACTTTTGAATTTATAACAGACACAAGTTCTGTACCAAAATTAGTTTGATTTATTTTTTCCCGGATAGATTAATGGGTGAACGGAGGTTTCTCTGGCTGGCTTCAAAGAGGGAAAGTCTCAGGAAAGGCTGGAGGCCGGTGGCAATTAGCCCCCAGCCTTCGTGGAGTGCAGATTGTCCGTTTGCGAAACCTCTATATCGTGACCTCGTTACGCTTGGTCATTACCCGGTTATTTGAACAATGCTACGCATCACATTTTGCGTGAGACTAGGCAAGAAACCCATGACATACTAAAGTAGCGTGGTATGGTGATAACGCCGTGGGTAGATTGTGTGTTTTTGAGTGGCATAAGTTGTTCAGGAGGGTAGAGAAGATTTTGAAGACACAGGACGTTCAGGACGCCCTTCAACCTTAAAAGGTGACGAAAATCTTGCAAAAGTGAAGGTTTTTTTGGACAGGAATCGCAGATTAAGTGTTCACATGGTTTCTGAAGAACTTGGCATCCCTAAAGGAGATGTGCATCAACTTGTGATCAATAACATGGGCATGAGAAAGGTGTGTGCGAAGTTGGTACGGACTCTCGGACGAACACAAGGAAACTTGGACGCGGATCTGCCAAGAGCTTCTTGTCCATATGAGTGAGGATTCAAATTTTGCTTTGTTAACCCACCAGTCTTCTTCCTTTTCCTCCGACTCAAATTCGTGCTGAAAGGACGTCACCACGGCTCATTGGAAGCGTTACGACAGGACGTGACGAGGGAGTTAAGCAGCATTCCGTGCGCCACCTCCCAGTTACACAAGGCGTGGAAAACCCACTGGCAGCGGTATGTGGACACACAAGGGAGCTAATTCGAAGACTATTGAGTGATTAGTGATTGTATCAATTCTGGCAATAAATGATTTTAATCAACTCTGTTTTACTGCTTTTGGGACAAAGCTTTCGTACAGAAAATCTGTGGAAGGGGCAATAATTAGCTTTTGCGCTATCCGTTGATTCGTTTAACGAATACCACGCTGACCAGACGATTGTTTTCAATTTTTATGATTATTTTGCTTACAAATATATAACATAATAAACGACCTCTCCATCAAACTAAAAATTTACCTCAATGTAGTTCATGATTAATGAAATTAAACTCGCGAAACAATTACCATTTCAGTCTGTTTCTTATATTTTTGTCACTCCAACCAGTATGTATTCATACGTATTCCGTTAGTTGGGATTTCATTATTAGTTTATTGCACCTCAGAAAATTCTTGTTACTAATAGTATTTTATTGCGCATAAATACTATTAGGTATGTTGTACATGAATTGAATTTGTTCATGGAATTTTAAGGTACAATTTAAATAGGATTTGACATCTTTGTACTGCTTTCTTAAAGGCGTCCAGACTAGAATGAGACGGTTTGCGATCCATTTGCTAACTGTGCACTAACAAATATATTGCAATGCCATTGTCAGTAACTTCTTTTTTTAACATGGCTCTACCTCTTTTCTTGAATTAGAGTCGCTACCATGCCACCAGGTCTTTCTATCCACTAGCGTGTTATTTTCTCCACTTATCCCATTTCTTCTCCTCTTCCCTCCCAACCCCTTGGCCGCTCCATTCCCTTTTCCACTCCAGAGATTTCTCACTCCCGCAGCCTTACTTGCTCCCTTATCCTTCCCGTCTCTTGATCCCTCTTTCCTCGAGTGTGAAATATTTTTCATCTCCATATCCTACCTCTCGTTTCTCTTTATCTTTATGTGTGTGTTTGTGTGTTTGTGTGTATATATATATATATATATATATATATATATATATATATATATATATATATATATATATATATATATATATATATATATACCACGATTGTACGGAAAAACTCATACGAGCGGCACAATAATTGGCTGACACAACATAACACAAATAGAAAAGAATAGACACATATAAAAGAACACTTACACGGTAAATTGTTCGAGCTTTCGGCCCTCTCAGGGGCCTTCTTCAAGAGAGACTGAAAATATCTTCTGATATTTTCAGTCTCTCTTGAAGAAGGCCCCTGAGAGGGCCGAAAGCTCGAACAATTTACCGTGTAAGTGTTCTTTTATATGTGTCTATTCTTTTCTATTTGTGTTATGTTGTGTCAGCCAATTATATATATATATATATATATATATATATATATATATCTGTGTGTGTGTGTAAATTATTATGATGTGCGTGTGTGTATATCCTCACTTCTCTTGGAACCTTACGCATTTCCCTCGCTCATTTTTCGAGGGATAAGGTAGGGGGGGGGGGAGGGTAGGGTGGCGTTCGCTCGAATCGGATTGAGGGAGAGCAACCCAGGGTTCCGTATTTCCATAGCATTCCTTCCTTTCTCTTTCCTAGGTGACTCCACGAGCGGGTGTTCCTTTCGATCGCCGCGGACGCTCACGTACATGCATATTGGTTTCTTTCCTCCGTCAGTCGCCGCGCTCGGGCAAGTTTCCCATCAGGTACGCTCCCAAGAGTCACGCTTTAACGCTCTGATAATTTCCCATTAAAAAAGAGCCGACGTAGGGGACAGATTCCTGCGGAGATTTCGTCGTGGGGTGATCATCTATTCCACTTCGTTTTTTCTTTCGTTATATGCGAGGGCTCCACTCCTGTGTTCGCGGCATCCGAAAAATTCCTTCCTCGGATCTTTCGCACATTTCCCCTCCCTAGTTTATGCCTCAATTTCTCCGACGGCCTCATCCTTTCATTCTCCGTTCCCTCTATAATCGTCTGTTCATTCTCTGGATTTTCTCACGCTCTAATGCCATCCAGGCCTCTTTTCACCTTAAACAGAAATAAGTTTCTTCGAGTGTAGTTCTCACTGGATAATTCCCACCCGCAACCATTCCGCTTTCCTATTTGAGAATGATTTTGTATGACATAAGGTAATAAATCTTACGAGTTAGATTGCTAATAAATTAAAGAAATTTTTAATTGACCACTAATAATATTTTAACTGCAGTCATATATTCAGGGGCCATATTTAAAGGTAAACGAAGAACTTTATGGCTATAGTGATGACATAGGTATGACATTTAATTTGATATTCCTCCTTGTATGTATGGAGAGACCTTGTATGAAAGTTGAGCTGATTGTTGAAAGATTCTCCAAATTATATGAAAGCATTAGGGTAAACTTAATAACATCGGGCGTACCTTTTTGAGAATTATGGTCATCCATGAGAAAATAATTACTTCGTCTTTACCGCGCTTATTTTTTGTACGTAGTACAACGTACTTCACTATACTTTACCTCATTCGTTTTTAATATGGTAAGTGAACATCCTCGTTTGTATGGTGATTGATATAGGGAGAGGTGGGAGGAAAAGAGGAGAAGAAAATGTTAGAAAAGAAGGTGTGGGAGGGGTGAGTTAGGTTCACTCAGTTCACTAGGGACAAAGTGCCTAGAAATGGTAGGCGTTGGAAGGGGGGAGGAGGGGGGATCAGCTCTAGTAAACCCACTACATTGGGCATGAATATTCTACCGTGTAATGAAAAGCGTTGTGTCACGTACAAATAAAATAAAGGAGAAGACAAATTGATTTTTTAAATACGGAAAAATCTTAAAATTATGAAAAAGGAAATTTCAAAAACATAATTCCATAATTATTACGGCATATTTTTTAAAAGGGAAGTAAATGTGTAACCTTCTGGAAGTGAATCATTTCCTAGAGTCTTCGTGAGGGTCAATGGGGCTTGAAAAGAATGGATTTCACTAGAGCAGCCATTGTGAAACAGTGTGGGAAAACAAGATGGCCTCTCCAATGCATCCCGATGGGACCTGAATGAGGTTTATAGTCTAGTATGTCGGGACGGGGGGTGTCACTCCTTAGGATTTCTCGTCCTATTAATCTGGCCTCACCTGAGAAGAGAGTATGTAATGGTTGAAAGTACCATTGTACGTAATGACTCTTGAAATAATTTCTATCACTTTAAAGAGGTGGAGTTATCTGGAGAAGACGGAAGCAGTAGTTAATTTGACGAAGGCTCAAGTGGTACTTGGAATCAATCTATCGGCCTGCTCTTACCGTTCGGGTGTCAAGAGAAATCTATGAGACGTACGCGAAACCGCTCGTTTATAAAGTCCTGTCCCTGATCCTTCTGTAGCGGCGGGAAAATATTTATGGCCAAATTGAAGGCAGCAGGTGCCCTCAGTGTGAAGGAGGGGGCAGGCTTGTAACTCTATGCCGTTTCATTTCTCCGTTCTCTCCCGCATCTCACTCCTCTCACCACGGGTCCGCCCGCCGAGAGACTCCATCACACCTAATTCCTTCCTCCCCCCCCTCCCCCACACCACCACCGCGTGTCCCAATAATCGAAATCCATTCGCCTACTCTCCGATGCTCAGGGGAGGAGAATCAAACTTCAGACGGAGGCCAGAGTGCGAGATTGAGGTGGCGTCAGGTCCTTCATTCCTCCCCCACTCTCAACCACCCGAAGGCATTGCATGCTCTTACCACTACCGGTACCGGATGTAATTGGAGGGAATACTAATTGAAGAATTAAGCAATGTGATGGGGATTACTAATTACTAAGGTGGGCACCCGAGATGGAAACGGTGGATTGGGTGGGCTATGACTTTTTAAATAGGTGCAGTGCGTCGAGGCTTGATTCCGAAATGACGGGGGATACAATATCGAAACACAGCAGCGGATAAGGTCAATGGGATAAAACAAGAAAAATAGAATTTTTAAAGGATGGATGTGGCTAAAATCAACTCGTTCTTAATTCTCACGATTCACGATCGAAAAATCTTGGACGGAACTGTATTTTGTTTGTATTTTTCAATCAGGAAGAGTAATTAATACAAAATATTTTTTTACCAGAACGAAATAGGTAAATAATGTTTCCCCGTGTGATTAAGCACCTTTCTATAAATTTCTAAGGCTTATTTCTTGGTGTGAAGCTATTTCCTCAGTCCCCTACAAATACATGCATCAGGCAAAATAGCCTCTTACTACCTGTCACGTTTCTTCAAACCCATTCTCATATCTCCTTAATTTGCGAGTCTGATTTTCGTCAAGTGTTAAACTTGACAAATGCATTTCTCAAACCTCCTCTCATTTTGAATGATTGGCATTTATAGGTTTTCAGTCACAAGTCTTTCAACAGCACCATAGAATTGAATAAAATACTTAGAGATCAGTAAGTTTTGCGACAAAATTATTGCATCATCCATGTATATTTTCATTACTCTTCACGGAGATAATTCTTGTTCCAATATGCTCAGCCATTTATTTGTTTTATTCAGACGAGATCAAAGTCTGGAATTTCTTTTTATGGTTGTATTACCGACTAATAAAAATTGAAAATGACTGATTTGCGAAAAATTTGATATGGAGCATAGTATTAGATGGGCTGGAAACTTGGTCGTTTGATACAAGAGGATAATCTTAGATTGGGAGTCTTTTGAGATGTGAGAACGGAAAAGAATGAAGAAAATAAATGGATGGAAAGGAAAACACAAACGATGGAGTAGAAACTATGATAAGGGAAGACAGACGGCTTTTGGTGGAAATTCGTTGGTAGAACAAATGGATGCAAGAGATACTGAGTAGCAATAGGCTGTGGAGGTCGCTTGAAGAGGGGAGACTGCTGCTAAAGCGAGATATGAGGGAGGAGAAAGGTAAATTTTTTGGACGGAGTGAAGATAGGTGGACGGTATGCTGGGATGAAAAAGAAGTTGTCGCAATATTTAGTTTAGAGTTTAAGAATATTTAGTGCCATGTTGTTTGGGGCTTATGAGTAGTGTAGTAATAGTGTATTTTATAGTGTCAGGGTCCATCGAAAACCCATCCAAACCCGGTACGCTACTGCTTCATTGAAAACTCTCCGACCACAACATTTTCATCTATTAATATCAGGTTAGACTTAATTCACAGTACCACTCGGGTAGCCTTGCAAAATTTATTATATTTTACCGTGTCTTTTGTCTCAAATATTCAGGTTTTGTTAGGGAATATTGAATTTCGTGACCCTTCAAAGTAAGAGTCACGAAAGATTTTATAAGTTGAGGGTGAAAAAAATCCGTTTTGGTCTCAGAGACTGTGAAGAAACAAAGCGTTTATATTCCCTGCATCAGATCCTTGCCTACGCCAGGGGGGTGTACTGGTCCTACGAGGATTCGCGAAAACTTCGTTAGATCGGAAAACTACCTTCGAAAAGGAGTAAAGGGGGACTTCCATTAGAGTTTTGCACGAATCGAGAATTAGGAGGAAAAGGGGGACTAAATCTGAAGAAACGAACAGTGGAAGAATGGGTGAGTGAATGGGTTTGAAGGGGCTTAGCAAAAAAGTTGTGGAATTCATCTAGACCTCGTCTCAATCGGCAAGCCTTGAATGGGGTCTGAAAGGAGAGAATTAGGAAGGCCTTCGGAATTAAAGGTTCGAAAGTCCTGAAAAGGTTTGGTCTAATAAAGTGAAAATATTTTAAGGCGATGGAGGCGTTGTTCATTTTAAAGAATGGTTCATGGTGATCTTTAATTATTTTGTCTGTTAAAAATAATTGTGAATAGGAATAAAGAGTTAGCGCCAAATGTTAGCTTTAATTTTATTGTTGAAGATTCTGACTTGTAGGTGTTTATTTGCGACTTTCGCTTTTGTCTTGATGAATATGTCGATTCTACTTCGGCAATCGTTATTCAAGATGAAAGATCGAGATTCAAGTGAAAACTCATTATCAAAACAAATTATTTACACTTATCTAAAATTGGTGGAGTCGATGGTCGCAAGTTGATCGATATTAGTTAAATGATGGCCCTGTGAATACAATATGAAACACAAGTAATATGTGTGTGTGTGTGTGTGTGTGTGTATATATATATATATATATATATATATATATATATATATATATATATATATATATATATATACACATGTGTGTGTGTATACATAATTAAAAACATCCGGCTACGTTTTCATCACAGGGTTATTCTCAAAATAGACACATGTTTTGCGGAAATATTGGTTGGTTAAAAAAAATTAACTGTGATAGTTGAGGCGAATTTTATTTTGCTTTGACATGGAAATATATGGTTTGTCCAAAAAATACGTAGAATGATTTTTTCGGCCGATGTGGATAGCTGGAGTGTGAGACACACGCTCTATTCTAATTGACCCCCCAAGTGTCAAGATTTTAGCAGAGTGCAATATTTAGAAAACTACAGTGCATTGCATTCTTACAGAAGACTTAGCCATAAGAAAGGTGTGCCAAGATGGTCCCCAAGGTGCTGTTGGAAGACTGCTTGTGTGACAATCTTGCCTTGCACCTCTCGGACCACGGTGAAAGTGACCCGATTTTTTTTAGGATAGGTGTCTACTGGTAACTAAATATTGATCTTTGAGTTCGACACAAGTGCAACCACTTTGAGTACCATTTTGGAATCTGCACTTAACACTCGATTATGTCAAAGAGGCCATGATGAGGGGCCTGAACTTGGGTTCTATTGATGACTTACAGGAAGCACACCACAACTAGCGGAGGCCCTGGAATTGGTTTGTCGTTACACAAGGGAGCTCTTACAAAGAATTTTAGCAATTTGCACTTCGATCTGCAAAAAATATTTTCCCCATATTTATTCTACTTATTTTTGGGACAGTTATTGTACATAATTATCACCTATATACACCGGAGACACTGTCTCATGAGCCTAAATTTACTAGAATATGTTTAAACAGGGCATCATAGTCGAGTCCCACTGAGGTCTGGCTCGTTGTTGACACTAACTATTGTCAATGATATGACAACATACAAAAAGTATTTCTTCCTATATATCAAATTTATTGCCAAAAATATTTTATTTCGATATCTCTATGAAGTTTCTGATTAAGAAAATGATAAAAATGTGTTATTCAGCTCAGTTTTATTAAGCGATTCCCGATAATAATCCGTATTTTGGTCATCTAGAAATTACATCTCTCTTAGACGATAGTTCTAAACATCAATTTTAATTACCAAATGTCCATGTTTTCCTGCTAATTCCTTCCTTCAATTTTGGTCAAAGAAATTAAAGTATATAAAAGGCTCAAAATAATGCAAAATCAAGTAGAATATTTCCAGGTTTCTGTGCAAATGTAAACCCTCGTATTTATAATTTCTGGCTTAACACTTTCACTTATATGGATTTCTAGCGGATAAAACTCAAACAAAATGAATTTTATGAATAAAAACAAAATAGATATTTTATGAAACACAAAAAAGATGTGCATTTTACATTAATGTAGTTATGAAAATGAGTAAATCATTTGGGGTACTTTAGGCACCGAACTAAAGTTTATCGAGAATTTTAAGAGGATATTTCCTTCTGCGTTCAAATTGATCATTGCGTTTGCCTAAAATATTTAGTCACAATATTTATTTTTTTGTTACTTCGAATTTAATTTGAGGCAATAAAATTGACTCATACGACTACATCCTTAAACGGTGCAGCCAGACTGGTGGTAAAAACACGGAAGTAATGATTGATTAATTTATGGTAGTCACTGGTGGAAAAATTTGATGACATTCATTTATTGTTAAGTGCCTTAAAAATTGGACAAAATAAATTATGTGACTCTCATTATTTATACTTGATTTTGAGCTGGGGTTTTGAAGGCGAATTAAATCTGTTTGAAATTCAGTATATTATCCACTCTGGAAATAAGTAGCGATGTTTAGCACAGCCATGTAACTGTCAAATAGCAAATAAAGTAAAATATCGGTTCAACGCTTCCCTAGCAAATGAAAGGAGAGGAATGGAATGGTAGGATATTTTCCTCGCCAAGAAACGTCCACTTAGAGGTCTCACGCGTGGAGTTTGTGAAGCCCCTCTGGCGGCTATGTTTGTCACTTGGAGAGCCCAGAAAATATACGAAGCGGGAGTACAATTCGAGTCCAACAACAATGAAGAATGTGAGACTGCGCAAACGTTTCCGTGGACGCCCTTGGAGATAATGAGAGAAACCAATGCACGAACGCTAAGGTTGTAGTGGGGCGTGCATTGGGAGGGGAACTTGGGGACGCTCCAGAGCTTAAAAACACTCCTACCCTCGACAACAAAGCCCTATGTGCGCATTTTGATAGTCCCGTGGGAGAGGGAAGGGGGCGTTGACTGACCCCCATGGAGGCGGGGACGCCGTGCTGCAAGCGAAGGCGCGCATGGTTGAAGTGGCCGAAAGTTTCGGCTGTAGCAAATCACTCGGGAGGGCGGAGGGATGATAGTACGGCACGGAGTTGGGACTTAGTGGGTGGGGAGGAGGGGGCCAAGTGGTCAGGCGGGAGGATCATGGGTGTGGACGTCGAGGGACAGGATTTGGCGTGTGGGGTCCGCTTGGGGGACGGATGGGGGAGAGGAAGGGGAGGAGAGTCCGTTAGGCGCCGAGATGGGTTTTAATAGCGGAAAGATTCCCCATTGAATGATTCTCTAAATTTCAATACAAATATACAGAAAGCTGGCACGGTTATCGTAGATATCTAGAGAATTCTGTAAATATCAAGCTCTATATAAATATATTTCAAACGAACGTCAAGGAAGTTTTTCAGATAGAGGAAGGGTTGACCTCTTCCTCGTTCGTCCCCGCGAATGGATAGCGAACATTTCAGGGTCACGGTCAATCGAGCCTTCGAATTGACTGTAATATTCCCGTCGAATTAATTTTTCGTGGTTTTTGAAATGTTGAATCACACATTAACGGGCATAACCGCAATGTTGTAGCAACTTTTGTGACCTTTGAATGTGACCTTACTGGCATTCCGTATGTTATATATTTTTTGCATTGAAGTTGTTGGTACGGTTTGATTTCTAACTGCATCTCATATACACAATCAATACCAAACCCCTACCCCATTTCTACCATTACCCCATCCTAATATACTTTCACGATGCGTATTTATTTGTGTGTAACGGGTGATATTTGTTCCTGGGGATGACGCCTAGATGTTGCAACGAGCATCGTTTTTGTAAGATCAAAGAAGATGACGGTAACACTTGTGTCCTCATTATATTTCCGTCATACGCTTCCATCATATTGTGTCCTGAAACCATTCATAATATGTAACTAGGAGTGAAAATGAATTTTCAGTTGGACACGCCTTTTCAAGAAATTACTCTGTTGGCAGACAAGTTCTTAAATACCTATAGTCCGCTCTCGGAATATTGGCCAATGCAACCAAATGTGTACTCTTAAGGTTTTATACTGCTAGATATAAAGGCTAGTATGCTATGTACCAAATGATTTAGACTCATATGAAGGTATTTGTAAAATCAATTATTAACACTTGGCTTCCCATCCCATGGCTCGGGTTCTAATCACAGCTGCGGCAGGACTTCTAGCGCTAAACTAATCCCTGCCTCAGGGACCGCGTGGAGACCACTTCAAGTGGCGCACATCGTCCGTCGAATGGGTTGTTAAACTGCGAATGCATAGGAACTTGTGTTGAGCGTAAGATAGTACAGACACCAGGTTTCTCTCCACCCTTTCCTTACGCCCTGAAAATCCTACCTCTACCCAAGAACCCAACTATCCCAATGGTGCACATGATCTCCGTTATCGGTCACCTCCCGATATTTTTGCTACCACTTATCCAATTACCCGAACAAGAAGACAATTTGCCTCATATAAACGAATGTGTGAATCAGAGTGGTCTATAATCAATACTCATCCAACTACATGGGTGATCATATCCAGTTTACCTAGTTTGGTAAAATATGTGATGATAATGGTAAAATATTAGACAGGAGACGACCATCATTATTATCAAAAGGAAAGCAGCATATCACCGCTTCTGTTTCAATTTTATTGATTTAATAGCACACGTGAGAAAACCCTTTGCGGTTAAGTTATTGCCGTGGTAAACAAGCCCCCCATTCGGATCTCCAGGTGGGGATTAGTGGGAGGAGTGCATCAATCAAGTGTGAGCCAACCCATTTAGGATTGGAATCTGAAGGGTTAGAACGCTGGGGCGTGCGAATTTCACGCGCCGTGCGGCTTAGTTTGAGGTTGAGCTACACCTCCACTTATCAAACCAACCTTCGGGGTGATTACTACGATACTGGGCCTCCACCTTTTTAGATATATTGCCTCTCGGATCTTTCTTTTTGCCGTAACCCATTTATTTAGGGGCATTTCTGATCGTACAGTTTTTTTTGCAATGAAGTTTTTGGTGCGATTTATTTCCACGTTTTCTTGTTGGGAATTCTGAGACGAAATCACTATATTCTATTTGATCGATGCTTATTTCTTTTGAGCTCGCCCTGCTCCTGCGCTGATTTCGAGTGCGGCGTGTAAAAAGCGTTTTGGTGTTTTCACGTCGAAATATCAGTTCGTCGCTTTGCAGTCTCTCTTCTCTCTGACAGTCGGTAATGCGCGTGTCTCTGCGCGATCGTCTGTAATCCGCGAAACGACACACCAACGAAGAAGCAACATCTCACAAGTGACATCGTATTGCGAACCTTGCTACTTGGAAATTTCTTCAAAAACAATAGTAATCTTGAAGATCACGCTAGAATTGAATGTAAAAAAAACGAATGCGGTAAAGTGTGCATGAATGAACGATTACTTAATTTTGTATGGCCTTAAAAGGGGTAGGATCTCGAGAAGGAAGGGTCATGATTTAATTAGCCGTCCAATCGTACATGGCTTACTTCTTTCGTTTTGGTGCGAGTAGTGAAACGTGACCAGCTTGAAGAGAGACAGAGAGGCCCCTGAGTAGTTGGTAGATCGATATTTTTATGCGTCTCAATCTGCTGGGCGGACAACGGACGCATAATATAAGCGTGGAGGGCATAACATATCGTCCCCATGGAAGTTGGGGATGGTATTATAGTACGGCCCCAGCGCCTTTAAAGGTGCGAACGAATATCTCCCTCGAATACGATCCAACAAAGCGGTTTGTCGTTCTACTTCCGTTCCCGCCTCCCACTCTTGAGCTCCCTTTCCTTTTCCGACCGGGTTCCCGCACGCCCCTTCCACCCTCCCCCTCCTACTTACTCGTTCTACCCTGCTCCTTCTCCCCTCTCACTCCCCTCCGACCCCCCTTTTATTCTTTCTTCTTCTGCTCAAATCATCCTCGCCTCCTCCTAGGGGCTCGCTCTCTCTATCTCTCTCCCTTACGCCTGTTACACGTCTTCCACTCCCTGCCTCCGCCTCTGCTTCCCTCCCGCCACGACATCCCACACTATATTCCCCCATTTCACTTCCCACGCCGCCATTATCGCTCCCTTCACCAATCTCAATCTCCTTCTGATAAACCGCGCCCTCCCTCACGTCCTTTCTCCCTCCCCGTGCATACTATAGTCGTTACCTACCTGCTCCTTCCTTTCTTTTGAATAGTTCGATCCACCAGGGAAAGGTCACCTGTCTTCGCCGGCGCCTGCCTGTAATCCCGGCGGTGCATCTGAATGTTGTTCCGAACATCGTGATAATCCACTCTGGTGTTAGATGCACCGTAAATCTATTTGAACATTTTTTTGTGGGAAATTAATAAAAATGATGAGATGTTGCACAGGAAATGGAAGTTTTTAGTGGGAAAAAAATTCATTTGCAGGTCATTTCTCGTGGATTTCCTATTCGCACGTATAAATTCATGTTGAATTATATACTATTTTTCGAGTACATAAGAAAACTTTTATTTAAATAGGATTGGAATTGCATCAAGTTCGTAGCTGGCAGTGAGGTCTAATGTTTAACCCGACAAATATGGATGTTTGACATTAAACAAATTCTCAAAGTTTACCAAAGAAAGAAGTCGATTTATGGTGGTATTGCATTCAGGGTCTCGCTATATACAAATATAAAACTAAAAGTAATTGGTTAACATTTCTTTGCATTATTTGTTTTTTAAATTAGATTTACTTTTAAAATTGGCTCTAATCCTTTTCCAGCGTACTCCACAAGTTTAGTCCACTGGATTAAAAGTTTTGCCATTGGAGCAAAATATCGAAACATAGGTTATTCGCAGAGATGTATCTATGTATATATCCTAATCGTCCAGCCGTGCAGTCCAAGGGTGGATAAAAAAATTCTGTAATTGACTCAAAGGAATAACCAGGCTTCATAATAGAGGGTTGACAAATATCTAGTGTCTCTCCTTAATTCTATTACATAGAATTAGTATTGTAATTTAACCCAATGAATCATCTAAGGTGAATGAATAGCCCACAATACAATGAAAGCTATGGAAACATTTTAGCAGTTCACACCATGCATATAGTTCGTAAATTTCCGTAAAGATATTTCAATTAAATCAGATTAGAGTAATGCACTTTGGAATTTGAAATCAGTGTGTATGACTGTGCATAATATACTGTTTCTATTCTTTGAACCTGAATATCTTCTTTAAGATCACTGAATTTATAATTGTAGGTGAAATTCTTATTTATCCATCTGATCTTTTTGTCATAGGTTGAGTTTAGATTAAAAAAATAATTTATTACATTTTGAATACTAATTCCTCCATAGAAGTTTGAAATTAACTATGATATTTTGGAGGGCTCAAAAAAGCTCAGGGTTATACAACATACGACAAAAAAGGAGAATGAGTGGAGAAACACGTGCAAAATTGTCACATTCACATCTTATATGACCTATTACAACTTGAATCTTTAAAATTGCTTTTCTATTTCACCATGATGTTGACTGTTTCCGACTCTCGATTAACTATCGAGAAAGGTCGTCGACAATGAGTCTCTTTATGACATGCCGTAGGCCCTCGCACCCACGGCCAGGAAACTGGCTCAAGCTCTTAGAGCGCGGGATTAAACATAATTCCATATCCCTCCATGCTGCTCCCCAGGCGTCTCTACTCACACGCCGTGCCCGCAAAACCCAAGTAACCACACCCCGGCGGTGATTCCGCTCCATAGCAGGCTCAAGGGCCCAATGCTGCGGTGCGTGAAACAGATGAGATGGGGAGGAGAGTAAAGGGAGAGTAAGCTGGGGAGGAATGGGAATAGAGGAGGGGGAATGTAGTAGGGTAGGGAGAGGGTTGAGGTGTAGCAGAAATGGGGGTACTCTGTCTCCTTTTTATTTCGCTTAAAGGATACGCCTCCTCGATGTGGCGAGGGACAGCCACGTATTCGGGGGATGGAGGTTGAACGGGTGTGGGCAGGGAAAAGGCAAGGTGGGCAATAGAGGGAGGGAGTGACGCTTTTGAGTGCTCGCTGCATGAAGGGTGATATTGTGTGCGGAGAGGTTTGTGCAGGCAGTTGAAACGAAGAAGCGAGGGGTCAAGAATGGGAGCGTGGGATCCGGGGGCAGGGGATAGTATAACCGTGGTTGCTGTAGTGGTGGGATTGCCTGCCGTGGAATTAAGATAATATTCGAGTTAAGCCGATGCGACCGCTCTGAAAGTACGAGGGGTGGGAGGGTAACGTCACGGGGGATGGAGGTGAAGACAAGGGGATGAGTAGGAGGCAGGCGGCATCAATGTCATAAGTTAAGCAGGGTGATTGGAATATGGTGAGTTTGTAAATGTTTAGAAAAGTAACTTATAGGAAGAGTATATAGAATTTGGAGGCATATTTGTAATCAAGTATTGGAGTCAAGGCTGCGGGCAAAATTCACGACCCAAAGAAAATGTGAAAATAATTTATTAATACGATGCAAGCTTCACTTTCAATGACTTATTCCCTTTCTTTCACATAGTTTGATGTCCGAACATACCTTGCTACACGTTCTTACAGTATTATGTAGTGTTTTGAATACATGTACAATAGAAAGGAAAAAAGAAGAAAAATGGTGATTTTTGCGAATGAAAATATCCTGTGAGAGACAGAAAATGTATTCAAACATTAGGATAGACAGAAATTAAAACACCGAAAAAAACATCTTTATATTGTTAATAACAATGAAATAATACATACTAGTGCTCATAACACGCTGAATAGCCATTAGTACAGCGAAAACAAATCAGACGAAGGAAATTTGAATAACCCATAATTCATTTGTAAGAAGATTTCATTAAATGATAATCTACAAGTAAAATTAAAATATAAGGGAACAAAATTCCGATGAAGTGGTGCGCCTCTTCGGGTATTCTGCAATATCGTGCACGTAAGCAGAGTCGCAATACCTTGGAAACCGACTCCACTACTTGAAAGATCTTGGGAATCGAAGAGATGAAGTAAGTTTAGGCCATAATAGAGTAGATGTCCCGGGTTGTAGATATTAAATAGAGATTTGGGTGCGAAAGGTGCGGCCATTAGTGTTGTGCAGGCTAAAAGTTTCCACGACGCAACGTGAGCAAGGGTTTTGCGAGGTGGGTAAATTGAGCGAACTCGAGGGGTGCAGAGGATTTTGAGGGAACATGCTGCTAGGTCCTTCACTCTGGCGCCCTTGCGTCGGAAGGTGCAGTCGCGGGGGAGAGGGGTTGAAGGGGGGACAGTTTCAGGTGGAGGAGGATAGCAGCACACCGGCGAGGAACACCGAAAAGCGACAAGTTCCCCCGGCGAATCGCACTTATGTGAGAAATTTGCCGTGGGGGGGGGAGGGTCTCTGTACGGTGTTACACGAGCTTTCGGATGAAATTGTCTCAAGGCAAGGAGAAGGACCGGAAAGGAAAGCGCGGAAGAAGGAAAGAGGGAGGGGCTGAAAGAAAAAGGAACGAGGACCGAGAGTGAGGAGTGAATGGATAGGGCGTGAGTGAGAGATGATAACGGATCCAGATGGGTGGGTGTGTAGGAGGGGAGGAGTGGGATTCGGGGGCGACGGGAGGGAGGATATGGAGGGATGGGAAGCTGCTGTATTCTGCCTCGGAGACGAGAGCGGTGGGTGGGTGGCGTGTGGAGGTGGGATTTGGGGGCTCCGAGGAGTTGGCGTCGACTCTTCCGCGACGCGAAGGAGTTGCCACGCGTGCGGTGGCGGCGAACAATGGAGGAGGGTAGGGATAGGAATGGTGTGGGGGGAGGGGGCTGCTGTTGGGGGTGGTTAGTGGGAAACCAGGGGAGATTGAGGAAACAGAGGGAGTGAGGAGAAAGGGTTTTCGAGACGGTTACACAAGTCAGCTGCTAAACTAATGCGTCGGATCGGGAAGGCGTGTTCTTACGTCTGTTTTTGTGCGTTGAGTCTCGAGAAGGGGCGTTTGTATTTTGTACTCAACCGAAGCTGGGAAGGGCCCGGTGCGGCAGCGGCCGGGGAGGAATCCGGGAGGGAAAGAAGGGCGGAGTGAGAGGGAGGGAGAGGGAGCTTCAGAAAGGAGATGCCCCGCGGGCAACGAAGAGCAGGAGGGGTGGAGGGAAGAAGTGCTGACAGGGCTTTGGGAAAAACGTAATGGAGACAAAGGCGAGGAGAATTCGTGGGCGAGAGAGAGAGAGACAGAGGCATGGAAAGAAAACGTGTGGGGATGGAGTGATGGCCAAACAGACAGCTAGGTAAGGGTTGTTTGGCGGGAACGTGGATTTGGGGAGGAGTATGAGGGATGGGCATAAGGGCCTCGGGAGACGGAGTGGGTAAAAGAGGACGTCGATGTCTGGGGAAGGGACTCGCTCATCCGAATCAACACAAAAAATAAGAAAATAGGGAGAAGAAAGTATTCACGTCTCTGCAGCAAGTCGGCGCTTTTTAAGTTACTACGTATCGCAGGAGATGTGGGAGATAAAAAGGGATCAAGACTGGTACTTTCAGACTTACGGAGAGGTACATTGTTACTTCATTTTACCGCGCAGAATTAGATCAAGGGTCTATCTAAAGATTCATTAGAAGGTTTGTTCCATTTACCTCCATTGCATATTTTGTGCATGGAATTGCAAACAAAAAATCGATTTCAGTATAGGGTTCGAAGGTGGGGGAATCCAAAATAGATATCAGCTTTAGAGCGAGTGCATATATTTTGAAGAATAACCGGTTTAATTATTGTACACAGTTTACTTATGTTCTTGATAATTTAGCTCATTGAATTTAGGGAAGAACTTACTCTCATTCATTATTCGTAGATTTCACACCCTTGAAATAAGTATGCGTAAATAATATGAAATAATTGTCTCGTAAAACTGATTCAATTTTTCCAGGAGTGAAGCCAAGTTGTTAACAAAGCCCTCCTACAATTGTGACTATTTTCTGGATATAGCTTTGCTGCTGCATTCCACCAGGAACGGCTAATTCAGTATTCTTGCGACAAAGTTAATTATTATATAAGGAAAAACCTCAGGACTTATAATTACGATCATGTGACGCGCAGAGGGAGCTCTACTTCATTGAGTCCATCCACTCATAGCGATGAATTCGCAAACCCTGGCTGCTGTTTCCATCCCGGCAAGCATCCAGGGAAATCAGTACTTCATCGGAAGCGAGACGGCTATCAAGCGTAGAGAAATATTGAGTTGAAGAATTTTCCGGCACTTTTACTGGAAAAGTACGTAAGGTTTTTCGACAGGAATAAATTAAAAAGAGTATGATAAAGCAATGGTTGAATATAACTAGCTCATCGCGTTAGTCAAGGTCGTGTATTATGAATTACCTGGCTCTGTGTTCTGCCTGGAGTTCGTTAAACTTGAATTACTCATCAAGTTCAGTCTCTTTCAGAATATAATGCGATTTTAGGAATTTTTTAGTCATAAGACAAATAGAGAGAAATTTGCAAAATTTGCAAATTCTAAAATTGAGAGTTCTTATTATCGTTTGTGGTGAACGTATTTCAATTGAATAGACGGATCTTCAGCGAACTATGCATGCCCATTTGGCATTCCATTCAGGTGGAAGGGAGATTATTCAAATGTAAACTTCAATTCAAGAGATTCGAGAAGTTGATTAGCCTCAGAAGTTAGGAATCAGTTTTACCAGATTTGTTGATGAGTCTCACTTTAATGTCTTGAGTTATTTGTAGTATTATTCTTGTTGTGGTTTATGTAATCGTACTATTGTAATATTTAATTTAATTAATTTCTTTATTATAACTTGAATTGAATGTTTGAAAACTTCTACTTCAAAGGGAAAAATAATGGTTGAAATGATTATGTTAAATTTACTTCATCTTATTGATTTGTTTCTTACGAAACCTGTTCAATGCAGGACGATCATACACTTTTTTATTCGTATTATTCATTGTGAAAATTTTTGTACGTTAATTTAATTTTGGTACGGAATTATTTTTTTAGAGTTTATGCCAATATGATACAAATTTCATCAATTTGGCTTGAGTATTGCGTCAAAAGCAGCTATTTAAACTTGAAATATATTTAGTTTTCCCACGGAAGCGATAGAGTTAACATGCAACATGACGTAGTAGAATATTTTAATACTACAAATAATTGAAGAAGAGTGTTTATTTTCTTTGCCATAACTAATAAATCGTTTAAAATGTTTGAGGGATGGAAACAATCAATTTTCGAGGAGGTCCAGAAGCTTTTTCCGCTGCTCTTACGGAAATAAAAATTAACACCGCTGCTTACATTAAAAAGGCGATTTTCGAGTAATTTTAAAATAAATAACAAAAATATTTAAATTTAGTCGGGTGTGACCCTCATGATGATAGCAAAAAATTTCTCATGAGACATGATACATTTTTCTGAGCGGTGAGTTCCGATAATGCTCATACGTGAACAACAAGGCGTTCGCGTGTATGTTTGTTCAGAGTTAAATTTAATGCTACTGGAGATGATGAGTTTCTTTCGAAGCAGATAATATTTGACTAATTCTTTTTGATTCTGAGAGCAAGGAGCAAAGTTCTGAGGTAAAATATCCGTCATCACCTGCACCAGGAAAATCGGAAGTATTAGGAAAATATTTATTTATATAAATAAAATCATATTCCGATATTCATGGGCTGGTGCATTAGCATGTCATATGTCATATAATCACTCACAACTGTTAATAAAGTTCGTATTTAACAGGAACAGGCTAGACACTGTACTTCGATAATGCACTGCCGTATATCGAAAAGACTGGTGCTAAATATCTCTTGGAAATCAATGTGAACTCTGTACCTCAAACTCAACCTAACTCTAGGCTTTGGCCATAACGAATTTTATCCGTTTTTCAGTCACCTTCTTGGAAAATGAAACATTTGAAGGCAAAGCTGAGCTGAACATCTGTCGAATTACAACAGCTACCATTGACCCAATACTGGGGTCAACTCAATGAAAATTGTGTCACGTATTCATTGCATAGAAAGCTAACGATATTCTGTAACATTAATGTTTTGCTAAATGTTTTGGTGAATAAAATTTTCTTGATCAGCCGTCGTGATGTAAAATCCGAAATGAAATGAAATGCATCCGTCGTACGATCAAAGAAACTGGCTAATTGCACTTAAAAAAAGGTATTTATTTCAATTCTACCAACAAGTTCTTTTACTCATGTAATACTTCAGCATTCAGTGCTAAAATATGAAAAAGAGGAGCCAAAATAGTGTACACAGAATTGTAAAAAATCTTTATAGGAAATAATTCAAATGTGTGGCAACGCTAGTGTGAAGAAGTTCTCCAGAGACTTTGACTTTTGCCCCCACCGCCGCACTTCCGCACCCCTGCGAAGGGAATGCGTAAATTTCAGGGTTACGGTCAATCAAGCCTTCGGAATGACTGTAAAATTTCCTCGAATAGATTTGGCTGAGAGTTGAGGCTTACTCAAGGAAAATCTTCTCCGTTAATACGGGCGCAATCTTATGGGTTTCGTGAGGAATTATTGAAGGAGCCACGCAGTATTAATGCTCACCTCAGCACTTCCCAGCCAAACTTAACCAACGATTGCTTGTGGCATCTTAAATATGACTCCCCGATAATACATTATACATATTTTAGGCGTGCCTTAAGGTTTCTTAAAGAAATTGGTAATTTTCTTACTCTTCATTGTGTGGGCATTAATGCTTCTACTTGTTCAAATAGAATTAGACAGATGACTCCGTTAAAAAGTTACTCTTGCGGCATCTCCCGCAGTTTCTTGGAATGATTCATGTGTTACTATCATTTCCACGAGAAATATCTGCAGCTTTAATTGAGGAGAACATCTGAAAATTCTTGCTCTCCTCGTACCTTCGGTAGCCTTACGTTCGGTTCTTTCTCTCTTATTCTTATTTTTGAGCTGTGTATTCATGATATATACCCCCGCGTTCTTGGTCATCACTTAGAGGTTAACGAGCATAAAAAGTTTAATGATCTCTTTTGTAAAATTTCCTCAAAATTCCGTCTTATCAGGTGAATTCCAGCATTATTTTGTAGACTTATCTTTTCCTCCTTTTGATCGATTGATACTCAATCCATGTCGATCTTTTTCCAACATTAGATATTCCGTAAAAATAGATATATGACACATGTCAAATCAACCTTAGTGTTGATTACTGTGGAAGGTATGATAAATATATTTGACAATACTCATTGCCCGAACAGTTAAAAATATCATAGGATGTTTCAAAAATGCGCAGAAATATGTATACGCTCTCCAATTCTTTGCTCTCATCAAAGCCACATATAAAGGGTAACATATATAGTTAAAGGAACAATAAAAATTATATTTTGGAGCACCCCATACGAAGAACGGGTCAGGCCTGGCTAGTTTTATGCTAATGTTGGTCAAGCCACGATATTTACATCTACATCTACATCTACATAATACCCCGCAAGCCGCCGCAAGGGCGTGTGGCGGGGGGTGCTAGGTCACCAACCGTAAAAAAGAAAAATACCACATGCAAAAAAAAAAAACAACACGGAAAATTACACCAACAGCAGCGCACACACTCATGCATTTAACACCGAGCGTGTTTATATTTCATGAAAGTGGCCAGCTGGATCAAGGCGAGTAGGAAAGCTTCGGGGAGAACATGGCAACAAATCGATTTGTAAACAGGCGAGTAGAGCGGACGCGACTAACTACGGAAAGTTTGGACTCGATGAAACGAGGTCTCACATTGCGCTGTCCAATGGGGGGACGGCGGGAATGGGCGTGTCAAGTCCTTGGATGATTCCGATCGAGCGTATTTCTCGACGCGGGGACGGATGACAGTTTCGAGCATGGTCATCAAATCGGCCGGAAGGCAGAGGGACCCCGTGGGATGGGGGGTGGAGGAAATGGAGGTAAAGAGTGAGTGACAAAGCGAGAGGGGTGCATTCCATCGTGAAAATTAATTAATGGTCTGTTGACTGTGCAAATTAGATCGCTCCCTTTCCCTCTTTGCTCTCGTTACGAAAGGAGCGGAAAAAGATCCTTCCTGATTTGACGCCCGTATGCCTAAACCCTCCACACCCACGCCCTCTCACTCCACAGCCTCCACCGCCCTCCTCGTGTTTCTCGCGAGGGATTTCTGGGGAGGAGGCGTTCGTATTCGACAAACCCCCTTCCCCACACCCCCTTCCACCCTCGACCCCGCCTCCTCCCGCCGCGGACCACTCCGCTCCAAATCCGCTGGGCAATCAGAGAGCTTTCCATCCGGTCCCTCCCCTCCCCTCACCTCCACCATCATCCTCTTTGTCGGGAAACCCGGCGGGCCGCACCGCCGCCCGGAACACACTCCCGGAGGCGTGTTTCTCTTCGCGCGGCCGCCCGCGTTCCGGCCCGAAGATTCTGGCCATTCATGAGGCGCCGTGCGGGGTCGGGATTCATTTGTTTGAAAACGCTTCTCTTTTCGGGTCTCTCCCTTCCCTCTCTTTATCTATTTCCCTTTGCCTCTTGAGTCCCCCCTCCGCTTTAACCACCACAATACACAGTGCCATCGGCTTCGATGCAAAACATCAAGTACGAAGATCGCTGGCGAGTCAATGCTTTCTCCCGGTTAATAGGAGCGACCATCGGTACATGCTTCGGCGATAATTTTCAGCGTCAAAGCTGTGATTCTCTCCACGGATAGGCAATCCAACTTTTATCTTTCAAATAGGCCATAAGCAAACGCTCGATTGATAAGTCACATTCCTCTGTGAAGAGCCTCCTGCTCGACGTCAGCTACTGCGGAGCAGTCCTAGCTCCTCCCCGTCACGCTTTCCTCAGAGATACCTCTCGGTATTTCGGTACTGTAACCAGTACCATTATAGTTTGTACTAAATTCCGTTGCTCTCGTAATGTTTTCAAAAACTTTGGCAGGACTTTGAATTTCAAATATTTATAAACGTAATAAGCGAATGAAATGGAACTTATAATAAGTCCTCTGCTCCAAAAGCTAAAAATCTTTCGTGAATTATATTCTCCTTGTGAGACGAGATATAAAACCTGAGGTTTTTTTATCTTGACGTTATTTGTGTCATCAATCGCAAGGAATTTATCTTTTGGCATGTAAGTAAGAGGCTCTATCGGAATAATTACCATTAGTCGTTAACTATCGGCAACTATAGGCAAAAAAACCATCTCCTTTCTAACAACCCATCATTTTTGTACTGTGAAGGTCTGGTTTTGATCTAATTTGAAAATACTTAGCTCCATACTCTCCTCTAATTTGCTAGAGTCCCTCCGTACAATTCATACCATATGCCACTTTCGGACTCTATTGAAATAAGTCTTATGGAAATTAAAATTGAATATTTCTCTTAAGCGGGATTTTACATTAAGGTATCCTGAGTCTACGATTGAGATATTCGTAGGCAAAGTGTAAAAAAATTACAAGTGACTATTCCTTTCCCATTCCATTTTTAATTAAGCACGTTAGTAAAAAAATATCTTGTTTTATTTTTAATTTTGGAAAGTTCTATCGAGCAAAGAATTCTTTAGGAATGGTGAAGAGTGTTAATAAAGGCAAGCCAAACGGGAGCCTGAAACTATGAAGATAAACAAAGAATTCGCATCCCTCTTTAACAACTGACATTAATTTCATCTTTCCGAGCTATACAAATTGAAAATAAAAAAATGGGTAAAAATGAAGAATGGACGAAACCAAATGGTTTGGTTCGTTCGTAAATTGATATGAATAAACGCGAATTTATTGTGCGGTTAATTTAATTTCTGTTTAATCAAGATTATTACGCTAAGTCACAAAATCAAACCATTAGAAATTGAAAATGTACGTTAATGCAAATAAATGATGAATTTCACAGGACTTCCGGGTGCACCCAAGCAAGTTAACAGCCTCAAAACGGGAAGAGAGAGGTTTGAAACTCGTCGGCTAGCGTTATTCCCATGGTAAAGTTTAAATTCGGAACGTCAATGTAGTTTTTGCCTATTTTTGGTTATTAGTATAAGCGTAGTCTTTTCCATATCGTTGCATCATTTACACACCCAAATTTTTAAGCCTGCTAAATATATGAATTATTGAAGCATATTATTACTTCAAAATCTACTTACGATTTTTTGCAATAACAAGCTTAACATTTTGGAAAATTTGCGTGAAATGGCGGCTCATTTGGACACTTATTGAACTTGATATGCAATAAAATCATTCGGTTTTTGGGTGGAAGTAATAAGTTTATCCAATTAATCAAAATTGAAATATCGATTAGGTTCATTCCAATCACTGGCTGAAAATAGCCAAATATTCGATTAATTGATTTTATGCGTCCCTTCACCACGCAGGCGCGGGCAAAACATCCAAAAAATGAAAGCTATTTTGTGATACTTTAGGGAGCCGTTCCAAAAATGAACTATATTCTAAAAATATATTTATCGCTGATTCTAGATTATCTAGGAAAATGTGGTTGACATTTCGTATATAGAACATCTTTTTCATTGGATACGTATATTTTTGCTCATTATAGGCATATGGACAATAGTATATAGTGCGCAAGCAGCAAGGAAACCGTTGAGGTTATCCTATGAGCAAACAAAAAAATATAAACTCTAGTTAAAATTTTTCATTATGCAGATGCCAACGCTATTCAAAAGTAGTCGGTCAAAATTTCCATCAAGGCACTGCATTGAGTGCAAGTACGGTATATATTAACTGGCACAATACAACTTGCATCAATCGAAGTGGAATTTAAGATAGTGGTATTTTACATACTGTTAAAGTTTTATTAAATTAAAAGTAGCCAATTGGAGATATATTAAAAATAAAAAAAACTTTGAGTCATGTTGGTTTCTTAGGCATCTGAAATGTAACTGGTTTTGAATAAGTGATGGGGATAGATTGTATAACGGATATGCAATTTTAAACACGATTTTTAACACTTCCAATTCCATGAAAATAAAAAAAGACGATGCATTTTATAATATTGGACTATTTGAATATGGATTAATCACGAAAGCGAGTAAAAAACCTTCTTTTCGTTCAGGTGTACTGGTACACACTTATAAGCTGTTAAAATTATCATGTCTACTTGTTATAATAGTTTTATCTGTATGTAAATTACTGTATTAAACACTAAATGCTTATTGGTCATATATTTTTAAAAAATATTAATTGTCATCGAAACGATGAGTTTTCCTTACCTTATTACTTCAAATCTAGTTCAGTATCGAGGCTCTTCAATCCTTCAATCATAAGATTGGTTGAGAGCAGCCCTCCATCCAACCCTATCTGATGCTATTTGGCTTACTCTCTAATATTTTTTGCAATGTACTTTTTTCTTTATTAGTCCTATGTGTTTATCCCTTGGCCTTCCTCTTGGGGCTTTACCCTCTATTTTTCCTTCTATTATATTCCTCACAAATCCAATGTTCCTCAGGGTGTGGCCAATCCATCTGGTTCTTCTTTACTCTATGGTGTACCTTAAGGTACGTTCTTTGTCTATTCTTCTGTATACTTCTTAATTACTTATTTCAACCTCCCATTTGATCTTGAGCATCCTCCTCCAGCACCAGGTTTCGAAGGCTACTAGTCTTTTCTGGTCTACTTTTCCGATGGTCCACGCATCTGATCCATAGAGTGCCACTCTCCCTACGAATGTTTTCATGCATTGTTTCCTCGTCTGTAGTTCTATCTCCTTTGTACACAGCAGTTCTCTTTTCATTGTGAATGCTCTCCTAGTTTGAGCTATTCTTCACTTGATGTCTGAAGTACTTCTTCCGTCTCATGGGATGGTACTTCCGAGATAGGTGAAGGATTCCATTCACTCTAACTTTTGTCCTTTCAGTGTGACTACTGTATTCCGATTCTCTCTTCCACATACTAGGATTTTAGTCTTCGTCCTATTTTGTTCATGTTGCATCTCTCTAGAACTTGATCCAATATGTTTAGACACCTTTAAAGATTTTCCTGGTTTTCTGCTACCATTGTAATATTGTCGGCGAAGGGCACCATGTTTATCTCTTCTCCAGTGATCATAATTCCGTTTAATCAGATGCCTTGTGCTTCTGTTATTGCCTCCTCCAGGTACATATAGGGCAAGCAGGTGAGCCTTACACACTTCTCTAACCTTTTCGTTAA
Source organism: Hetaerina americana (assembly GCF_022747635.1). Classification (NCBI taxonomy): domain Eukaryota; kingdom Metazoa; phylum Arthropoda; class Insecta; order Odonata; family Calopterygidae; genus Hetaerina; species Hetaerina americana. The sequence continues at coordinate 28,223,870 of NW_027286874.1, read as the reverse complement.
TTTTAGCCTCTATATGGCTTCCATCTCTCATTCGCATAGTGGCTAATTATTTTTTGCATAGCTGATAGATTATTTTTCTGTTTTGGTAGCCTATTGTGAGTTTTTCCAGCAGTCCAAATATCTTGTTCCATTCCACATTTTCGAAGGCTCTCTTCAAGTCCACGAATACCAAATACAGTTGCTTGTTCACATGTATTGTTTTCTCTACCATGATGACAGATGATAGATTCCCTGGTTCCTTTGTTCTTCCTCAAGCCAAATTGGTTTTCCGATAGGTTTTATTCAATTTTTCTTTCTATCCTTCGACTTATTACTAGCGTAAGTATTTTTGATGCATGTGACACAAGACTCAAGGTTCGGTGTTTTTCACATTTCTCTGTCCTCGCATTCCTTTGTGTCGCGATCATCAAACTCCTTTGAAAGTCTTCAGGAAGCCTTCTATCTTTGTAGCTATCTTTGATTATTCCATACAGGTTGTCCTTGGCTTAGTGTCTGAGTGCCTTGATGATGTCTCCGTCTATATTGTCTTCTCCAGGAGCTTTGTTTTTCTAAAGGCCTTTTACTGCTCTGTCGAATTCACTCCTCAGTATGTATGGGCCCCGGTTTTCGTCATCCGTTTCACTCTCGTCCTTCATCAGGTTTTCTTCCAGCGGCCTCGAACCTTGGTAGAGTTCCTCGAAGTTTCTTCACCAGTTTGTATGCTGTGCCGGTATTCCTCTTCTTCATATTTTCGTTGATTTCATCACAGCAGCCTTCCATCCAATTCTCCCTAGCTTTTTTGCGTTCTCGGTTGACTTGGTTCCTAAGCTTCTCGTAGAGCCTTTCCTCATTTTCATTCTTGGCTTTCTTGTATTTTCTTCTTTCTTCTAGGGGATTGAGATAGTGCGGAGTCTAACGTACTTGCATCCCACCCAGAGGGCCCGGGTTCAAATCCCGGCGGTGTTGAATATTTTTAAGAGGTATCTGGATCCTTACTTGAGGTGCTTTGTGGAGAGCACTTTGAGTGAGTACGCCGTCTGTCAATTGGGACGTTAAGCTGCGGATCCCTTGGCGCCTTTCGTAAAGAGGAGGCTAATGCCGACGCCGGGTTTCTCTCCACCCTTCATCCTTTCCTGTCCATCCCCAATGGCGCAAATGATTTAAGCTGTCGGTCGCCTACCCTAAATACTACTACTTCTTTCTTCTATTAGTTCTCTAATCCCCGTCGTGATCCATGATTTCTTCATATCGGCCCTCTCTCACCAGTTGCTCTTCTGCAACTTCTGCGATTGCCCTCTTCTGTTCATCCCATCTTTCTTCGGTACTTCTTTCTCCTTCCTCACCTAGTTTGCTGTCAATGACCGTGGATGAATCTTTCCCTGTTTTCTTTTTCCGCCAGCAATGTTGAGTCCTACCTTGGCCCATGTTTGGTCTTCTTAATTTTCTTATAGCAGAGTTGGCTCTCCATTATTACTAGGTTGTGAGTGCTATTTATGTCTGCACCAGGGTGGCTCTTGCACTGCTTCACCTGGTACTTGTGCGAGTATCTCCTTCTTCCTCGTATGTAATATATTTGGTATCTTGCAATATCCCCCGGCATCTTCCATGTGTACCTCTTTCGTCGATGTTGTTCGAAGATGGTGTCAGCCAAGACCATATCCTTCTCATGGCAAAACTCGAATAATCTTTCTCCTTTAGCATACCGTTTTCCCAGGCCGAAATTTCCGACGCTTCGTCCTTCTTTTCCTTCTGCTACGACTAGGTACCAGTCTCCCATAATAATGAGATTTTCTCTCCCCTTCACCTGTCAGAGAATTCTTTCATTTGCTCTTACACTTCTTCTATTTCTTCTTCTGCATGGCTAGTATTTTTTCTTCTGCATGTTTATGGCTAATTCTTCTGTATCAGCTTCACCATCAGAATTCTCTCGTGTTACGGAAATATTGCCTTTACTCTTCTGCCCTATTCTTTCCTCAGTATAATGCCAACGCCTGTAATCCTTCTGTCGCCTCTCGAGTAAATAACTCGATATCCGCCGCTCCAGTAGTCGTCTGCTCCCGTCCACTTTATCTCGCTAACTCCCAGGATATCTCTACCCAGCCTCTCCATTTCTATCTTGGTGTTCTCCAGCTTTCCGCTCTGCCCTAAGGATCTTACACTTCATGTCCCTATCCTGCATCTGTCTTTCCTGACCGGTGTACCATTCCCAGTATTCCCCATCCGGAGATCCGATTGGACTCTATGAAACTGATATTTTTGATTATTCCTACACTATCGTTAATTTATAGAGAAAGAATTCCACCTGGGAGCATGGAAGTTAACCGTCATGATAAGACGATAATGCACAAAAACTTCCGTGACTTCCTCCAATGACTGCATTTGAATTTTATATAAATCTAGTATCCTACTGTAACATTCGAAGACCTCTTAAACATATACATCAGGTTCCCTTTGCTTGAAGCAACGTCGAAGAAGAATACAGAAATCATCGGCTCAAATGTTTCCTCTTTAAGAAATAAAATGATCGATTGCATGCATCGAATATCAGAGACGCATCCCCCGCCCCGTAATAAGCGAGACTTTGTAAACCAGTGCGTCATGTAGAAGGGCTTTGAGTAGAGGGTGCATTAATGGTTATCTCCTCGAGCCCGCTCGCGAAGCATTACCACGTCCACCCCCCTCGTGCAATCCGTGCACGGTCCACTGGCCAAGTGGGAGGGAGTGAGAGGGAGCGGAGGATGGGAAAGGGGGGGGGGTGGCGGCAGCGTCCTGAAAAAAGCAATCTGACTCCCCATTCACACACCCCTTCCGAAACCTTATCATAACCTCGTCCCCAAGCTCTCTCCCTCCCTCCCTCCATTTCTCCCAGTTCCTCAATCCTCCCGACCCAGCTCCTGCCCTCCCTCCTACCTTCCTCTCTCTTAGGGAGAGAGAGAGAGAGAGATAGAGAGCAAACAAGCGTCGTGGACCTCCGTCTCGGCTTATACCACACACCCCTTCTTTCCACCCCCTCCCAGGATCCAGGAGCCACTCTTCCCTCCACGTCCACCCGCACATCCGTCGTCCCCCCTGCTCCTCCCCCGGGCCCCCATTCGCCGCGGAGATCCCCCCTCCTCCCGAAGTCACCGCCCCGCCTCCGAATCCCACCCTTCCTCCCACCACCACACCGCTCCTCTGCCATCCTTGGGCATTACCTCGACAGATCTCCTCTCTCCCCAACCCATGCCACCCATTTCATCTACTATCCCTCTATCCTTCCCTTCTCTCCTTCCCCTTTTCACCTTGCTCAATTTCGTGAGGAGGAGGGGTTCTCGAACCCCGTCGCCCCTCACCACATCCTTTCTGGTGGGGGGGTCGTTGAAAAGCAGTGTCGTCGACGGGTGGCGTGTGTGAGCGTGGATGTAGTGGTCGGGCCCGGAGGAGTGAGTGGTTTCGCGGCCATTCCCTCTCTTTATCCCCGAAGAGGAAAAAAAGTAGAAGCAGCAAAAGAAGACCGGACGAGAGATTGGGAGCCTTGGTCTCTGCGATACGTTAGCGAAGGACTCCCGTAGAACTCGGCTCGACCCAAGGTCTGCATAATACCCCAGATTTCACCGCCCGTCTCAACCCACTGTGCTGGGTGCCTTTTTAAAGACTCCCTTCCCTCGAAGTCATCCTTGCTTGGTCCCGTGTCCTTTGCATTACCCCATATGCCGGATTAACTTCTTCGAAAAGTCAAATCTTCTTTATGACCCTTTATTTCAAACAGCCTTGAAATGATTTGTCCTAAAAAATTCTACGCTAGTGAGATTTAAGAAGAGTAAAAAATGTACTTAGAACTTGAATTTATTACATGAGCTTTCCGTTTATGCTTTGGAGGGTCATACCCTTACGTACAGGGCTACTGCTACTAAACTGCTCGTAAACATACCTTGTATGTTTGGTAGCAGTTTTTATGTAATGAAGGGAGTGTTAGTCCAGTGAGTAGAGCGCAGGGCTACTGACCTGGAGACCCGGGTGCAATTCGGAGTAAAGCCTCTGGGTACCGTCAGGTTTACCCAAGCTGAGAGATTTTTCTGGTACCAAATCACAGGTGTGAAACTGCAAGCCGCATAGGGTCGAGCATTGGCCCCCTCCAACCTTGATGTGAGAATTCAACGCGTCCTAGACTTTGTAGGAAGCTAGGATTACCCCCTCAACTCCCAAACCAACCGTCAGGTTAATTAATTTGTTTAATTTGGTGTGTGATAAGTTTAATGTTATCGGGAAAATTCAGTTTCGAACTGTGTACCTAATAAATACACTTTACCATATATATTTTAATATTTAACCCAATTGGTTTAAAGAACACTAAATGGACCCGAGACGGATATACAAAATAAATGAATGAAACGAAGCCTTTGGTTCCATTCTTCAAGGTGAATGTAGTTGTGAACCTGTCATTTTAAATTTCTGACTCATATTCTATAAGGTAGCACGCCGTCCGGGGGTTGATGTTTCGAACAAATCGCACCTACTCTTGAGGTGATGATGAGATGGACAACGAATTATAGCCCTTTATTCCTTATCTCCAAATATCCAACAACTCGCCAATGGAATGGCGTAAATCATTCCGCGGTAGCTGAAAAAAAATGCGCTTTGTTTCCGATAGCGTGAATTTTAGTCACTTAAGAACTTAAGAGCGATATCTTTTGCTTTTGAACAGGTAATATTTCGTCACATCGAGTAGCATTTAAAAATATTTATTATGAGTTGCAAGAAGGGTTGAAAGATTCTTCTAAGGTCCTTTATCTAATTTTTTATGCATATTCTCATCGCTGAAGAAGACTGGTGAGGAATTGAATAAAATGCTTTTTGAATAT
>NW_027286874.1:28206550-28214050 GCF_022747635.1 Hetaerina americana | reverse complement strand
GAAACTTACAAAATTTTTCAAGAGTAAACTTGTGCACAATTAACTATTAGGATAAAATATTTATGTTCTCCCTTTATGTTACACCCTTTTTATAAACCTAATTTATTTAATAAGAGACAAGTTTTATTTAACAAACCTTATTATTTAACTCAAGTTTTTAAAAGATTTTTTGAAAGAAAGTAGTATGGCAAATTACGGGTAAAACAAAGAGTTATTTTTAATTTTTAAATCAATGGTTACATTTTTATATTAGAATACCCCCCTTTGTGTTTCACACATTTGCATAACATTTCAATGTATGAAACATGAAGGTGGGTATTCTAATAGGCTTGGTCTATAAATTAGCTCTAATTAATCTTGAATCAGCAGACGCCAGAAACTAATATAGCGCATCGTCTCGTTATTTCGCAACAATACTAACCATAGTTTGTAGCGTGGACTGAAATGGCGGTAGTAGTGCAGCAATGTAGTAGTGTGGCAAAACAATAGTTTAGACATGGCGACTCCACTTGTAAGAGGGGCAGCGTTCCCTGATTCCCTAATTGATTAGTTAAGGACGAAAAAAAAATTTATCGACTAATGACATTAAAGTATGATTATACATATTTGTCATTCCAGCTGTGTGCGTTGCCTAGGAAGTTTAAAAATATCAATACCTCTGAAACAGGCTCCTTTAGACCAGATAATGCTCGAGTTATGACGCCAGAGGTTTTTGTAGCAATTAAAGCCATAAGTTGTATAGAAATAAGTTACTTCTAATGCTCGTAATAGAGACTGCATGTGAAATTAATAAAGTGGATATCTTTTGCGTTCAGTTAATTAAGAGATAAACAATGCTTAAATTTAAGGTTTAATTTCACTCTCCATTGTATTTAGTATTTAATGGCATTTTTGCTTTTATGATGCATTCTTATAATTGAATAAAGTAAATTCCGCAAAAATACAAAGAATTTCAATTTTCTGTATGTTTATAAATCACAGTGTATTCATAGATTTCTAAATGAGATTTAATATTTAATTTTAATGGTTACAGAATAAGTAATAATTTGATAAAGCTGACTATGTTTCAATGAGACCCCATTTTTTTACATAGTCTTGTTGGTATGACTTTGTTGACTGTTTTTAACACTTTTTGTTGCATTTATAATGCCTGTAACTCTATCATAAATTTTACTTTAGAGCAAAGCACGAACTTTAAAATCCTTTTTGTTTGAAAAGATGTAATATGTAAAGGGTAGAGACAGTATTGAGACCAAACATCAAGTGGGAATGATTTGGGTACGCAAGGCCAATATTGAAATCACTCTCTTTTGATCTTCAATCTTGCGCCCTTCGTGAATAGTTATCATAGAAAATTTCTGTTTATTCATTATTTTCTCATAAACATCTCATAATCTTTTCCTAGAGTCTTCTTTCAAGGAAATCGAGTTCTATCTAAGAATATGACATGGTAAATAGCTTTTCCTGGTTAAAAATGACCTCTTGAATCCCCCGCTTTTTCTTTTTGCCCTATCTTATTATAATGGAAGAAGGGACCATTTGGTCTCAATTTTGCCCAAATAAAGACCTCTATCTATCTATCTTATTATCCCTGTGGGCTTCTGCATTTAATTTTAGTCCATTTGATGCGACAGCACTCCTACGATGTCCAATCATAAGGAAATCTCGGTCAGTTTCATTTTTTAAATGATTCTCGTGGAAAGCTAATTTGTCTCTTCTACCGTTCACTTACTCGTTAATACTGACTCAGTTTTTACCCAACCGCCTAAATGTATTCTTCTTAGATGTTTTCAGCACTAAGCTCCGTAGGCTGGACTTATGCTGAAACACATACGACGCTCAAGCAATTCAAACTGCTGGAAAATGTTCTCACCTCACCCTCATTGGTATCCAATTCAAGTAACACTCAAGTTATGTGAAAATGCTTAGGAGATTTTCATCAATTCTCCTCATCAATTTCCTTCATAAAGCATGCTCAAATGGGGGCAGCCCAATTAGCTGAAACTTTTAATTATAAAAAGAAGAAAGCTTCTACAAAGCTTTTAGACCTGGATTTTCCCATCATTAATGATTAATATTGTTAACGGTGGATTCAAATAATTTTAAAAAGTAAAAAACAAGGTTGAGTTAGTAAGTGAACATGCCAAATGAATACATTTGAATGGCTCATTTTTAAAATGACACTTACTGATTGAAAGATGAATTTCGAATAAATGAAATAAAATGGGCAAAATTAATATCAAGATGCCGTGCCATCTTTTCTTGCAATCAGCAATTATTATAAAAAATGTAAATTTTCTCATCTATTATTTCAATATTACTTCAATACCTCATCCAAATCCTTCGCATCAACTATTTACAACACCTTCCCTCTTTTACTGGACGCTGTCATTCCATATTAGCGATAAGAATTTTATTTTTAACCCAAAATCATATCGGAGTGAGACTTGAGGGTGACCCGTATGAAAAAAATGTTTATGTCTTGACAGGAAATTTTTTCAAAATACAAAAACATATTTTTTCCTCGTGAATTGTACACTTTTGCTCATCCCACTGGTATACGGCTGGATTCAACTCTCTCCTTTCATTTAACTACCAAAACTCTTTATTGTGCCTTAAACCTCAAGCCTAGAAAATGTAATGATGAAATTGGATAAATATACGTCCATGTCTCCCGCTGGAAATCACAGGAAACGCAAAGAGACCTTTGGTAATAGTGTCTCGTCTAGAAACCTGACTGGGGTTTTTCTGCTATTATTCCACGGATCCGGAGCTCTGGAGCTATTAAAGATTTAATAGCGGGGCAACGTGCCCTGCCATTCGCCGTCACGGTGGTGCAAAATAGTTTTTTCTCCTCTCGCAGTCTCTCGGAGCAATCATTTAGCAGTCTTACAGCAGCATATGTTTGTGTAGACTAACATTTTACGTCGATAACAGAGTGATAGAAAGATAGTTTGCCTAAAAATGCTGAATTCTATTTACTCAATATCTTTTCCGAAGAACAAAACATGATATAATTGTAGTTTCCTTTGAAGACATAACGTTATTTTGTGACGTGAAAAATCTTTGAGCCAATATAGCTAGCTACTTAAAATTATTTTCTAGGATAAAATTTACCCAACTAAATTTATTTTTTGTAACTTACTGGACTGTATCTCGCCATTTACTCTTTGATCGAAGGAAGTATTTAATTTCATGCATTACACGCTAACGGTTTCTTATAAAAAATTTGATTTTTTTCTGAGCCAAAGCATGATTCAATATTATAAACTTGCAATTGAATATTTATGAACTAACTAATGATCAATTTTGAATTAATCATATTGTAATTTTATTTTAGTTCAACGAAAAAATACTCGTTATGCGATAGATATCTCGAAAATAAATGAGAAACCTAATTTTATAAATTAGAGATTTGGAATAATATTACTAATCATTTGGCCAGACTTGCAGCGTTATGAATGTAAGGAGATAAAATTTAGCCAGTAGTATGTGCATCATCCTTATACGTCAGGCTCATTGATTCATCCTCAATAGTAATGGAACAATATCTTATCGGATTCACTTACTAACGACATGCTTTAGCTTCCTAATAATTCAATTTTGTTTCATATATTACACTGTATTAAATTCTTCGACTGCAGGTGAAGAAAAACTATTTTATCACAATTAGTATTATCATAAAATTATGATTAATGACCAAATTCAAACACTGGAGCAAATATATGTATTCTATGCCGCAAAAAATGTGGCACGGCCCTTGAGGCTATACTTTATATCCTCGTATTTCATATGCTGTTTTAGTAATCGTGTTGTTTTTGGTGGAAGTGAATATTTTCAATGAACAAAACTCCAGTATAAAAAGAATCGTTAAATAAACACGGTATAATGTTTATGTAATTTTAGGAAATGTTGAATTTCATTACGTCGTGAATATAAATGTGCGTGGTTCGAATTAAATATTAGAGAAATGGATGAACATACTATATCGTACCATTCCGGTGTACAACGGCTAGAACACAAATTCCCATTGAGATAATTTTGTACAAATTTCAATAGGGTGGGGGTGTAGAACTGAGCAGGAGTGCCTTTTATTCCTTCAGTAGTGTTCCAAAGTATAGGGCCAAAATATATGGAATATTAATTAGAATATGTTTCGGTGGTTATCGTGATGGGAATTGAAGAAATGATGAAAAATTAACGTTGGAGTTCAAGGACCTGGATGTTGCAAGCAATAAGAAATTGGGACGAAAAATAGATGAATTGAAGGTCAACAAAAGAGGAGGACTTAATTCGATAAGTCGCGAGCCTTAATCAAGTGACCGTGACTGCTTTGACCTGCATTTGATTCATGGATGATTGTTAAGTTTTTTTTCCTGTCCGTCTCGCTGAAAAAATTGTTTGCGTTATTTTTTCACGTGACTATCTACGAGTCCATGTTTGTTTAGAGCCGCGCGGAAATTTGCTTTTCTCAAAGCAATGCCCTTTGTCCCACGCCCTTTTTCCATCGGGTAGAAAGAGGGAGATAGAGTAAATATCGGGCAAGGTTGATCATCGTTTACAGGTAAAATATTGGCATCTGATTACTAAATATCAGGAATTGCTTAATTAGCGGCAGAGACTATGGTTACGCAACTCCAGTAGGTAATCGTGCACTGGATATGTTCGGACTAAAGAATGGTTTCCCGGAAAAAAATCATATGCCCCTGTCGCAATGCGACGGACACTATTTTTGCGCTCACCACTCAGTATTTAATGAAAGCATTCAATCAAGCCAATAGTTAATTCACTCGTTTCTTTATCTTATTATTTACAAGGCTTGATATCTGTAATTTTTTTATGAGAGAAATTTTTATTTTCAAATGTTGATCGTTCGTCTCAAGCATTCACCAGAATTTGCTTTTCGTAGGCGCTATTGTTCTATTTATAAAAATATTTGATGCGAATACAAACTAAATGTCTCAATTAAAGTGAATACACTTTCTGTAGGTTCGAACATACGATATTCCCATAGCAGACATTAATATTTAATTTGTACAAACCCATTCTACTGTTTCAGGCTTCAATTCGTGGAAGTATTTCATATCCATGCTAAAAAGACTTTGTACTTTTCCACAGATTTTCATTATAAGGTAAAACGTGTTTCACCGACTTGCGGCATCATCAGGTACAAATTTACTTAACAAACAGTGCGAGAATAGATACGAACCCAAGCGTATATATTCTCTTGAGCGTATATATTCTTGCAATGTTTTTTAAGTAAATTTGTACCTGATGATGCCGTAAGTCGGTGCAACGCGTTGTATCTTATAATAAAAATCTGTGGAAAAGTACAAAGTCTTTTTAGTGTGGGTAGTACAAATTAATTTGTCATTCTTGGAAATTTTTTCCTACCAGAGTGCTGGGAAATACTTTTTTCTATACATAGAAATGCGAGAAATCGTTTCAGCTCCATTTAATACAGATATCTATCTCAGAGAGGAGGCCTGGCCAAAATTTTAGAGTAATGCTGAGGTTTTTTATTTATTACGAGCACTTAGTGCTGTCAAGGCTCGTATATATACCATAAACACAGTAATCAACCCGAAGGTCGGTTTGGTTGGTGATGGTAGAGTTCACCTAAGACTAAGCCCGACGGCATGTGAAATTCACACATCAGGATAGGGGAGAACGCTCTTCGGCGATGCACACATATATAAAAATTCTGACAGATTTTTAAAGCATAGAAACACAAAGAAATGACGCTTACATACGTGGTTTTGACGTTTTGATGGCACGGCCGCCTTCATCAGAATCAATCATCAAATGTTTATATGTATATAATATATATGTATGTATCTATATATGTTTATGTGTGTGTGTGTTTGTGTGCATATATGTATGTATGTATGTATGTATAATTTATAAGTTAATACACGATATGCTGAGTAGATAATCCCTGTTCGTTTGGAGCGATCTCTGAGTTCTCCGAGAGCAGTGGAGACGGCAGTGCGACTGTTGCTGATTGCCCTCGAGCTAATTTGGGCAGAAAATCATGTTCATGTCCGCCGCAACGGTGAAGGGGAAGCACTTCTCCTGATTGCGCGCGGCTGGCGTTGCCCACAGTCAACAGAGAGCATTTGATGCCGGGGCAATCTCAGTCTCCTCCAAATGGACTCTCCACGCCTTTGAAAAGTTTCTGCGCGTTCCAATTCGATGAAAGTTTTATCGGTGTTAACATCATTTAATCATTACCCTGGCATGCTTTACTTTGGGCTTTGAATTAAACAGTTGCTAAAAGAGGTCCCATGAAATTGACCAGGATTCAACAGGGTTGGTTGTTACTTGTTGAGCGCACTTAGAAATCACAAAACCCGGCTGACCGGGGGAATAGTTAAAACAGAAACGCTCTCTGTGTTCCAAAGAGAAATGTGTTTATTCAAAATAGTTTCGTACACTATAGCATCTTCTGGAATGATACGATATGGTATAAAATTAGGAATGATAACCTTTCTTGTGCCCTTCTCGAAGTAACTCATTTCACCCGAAATTATTTAAAATGTAAACTTTTCTCTCTCTCAAAAGTATTGTTGTTTTTATAAACTTTTTACCCTGCAACGCAGTTATACAACCGAAGATTTTGAATGATCTTGTCATTCAATAATTTGTGGTCTCGTATTTGCAAGAAAAAAGGGATCTTCACTTCATGTCAGTCCACCGAGAAAATTCTAAACAATATTTCACCTTTCAGCTGGTCACTACAAAATATATTCTTTCCCAAACGCCTCTTGAAATGAACTGCAAGTTGTCGGCATTAACTCATCAGTGATAAGATTAGAAAAATTAATGCTTTTTTTCAAGACTACTTCCATCACGAAGGCAGTGATTTCGTCGATTGTTGCCGTGTTTGTGGATCCACGTCGAGTTCTATTTGAAGAGAGCGTCCCTTAGCGAGTTGGTAAGCGAGGTCGACGGCAAAAAAGATGTGCCTTCGAAAGAAAACGATGCTGTTGCACGAGAGTATGAAGAGAACGGGAGACTTGGTTATAAAGGCTTGGATGGCGGAATGATGGCGGAGAGGGGTGGATAGTGGGTGGTCGATGGGAAAGTTGGGGATGGGAGGGGGTGGAGCAATGAGATCGATGGGGGCCGCTCACATCAGAAGGGGCCTTTAAGAAGCAAATCACTTTAATGTTTGCCAGGTTTCCCCCACCCCTTCTGCCTCTCTCCGAGTCTATTTCCGGCAGTTTCATTTGTCCTCTCAATCCAATTACCGTGATTGCCGTGGCACAATTGGGGCGGTTCGTCAAAAGCTTTCACTTCTCCAATCCCAGGGATTCGAGCAGGAATGCAGCAAACCGTCAAACGGCTTTGTCCTACGCCCCCTCCATTTCCCCCCTACCACTTTGTTACCTTGACCCACCTTCTCTTTTCTCACCGCCCAACCCATTCCGCGTCGTCCCACTCTTCCCCCTCGTACCTGATCCCCTTCCAACTCCAGCCATCCAGTCGTACACCGAT